>NC_091684.1:67633333-67936363 GCF_041296265.1 Equus caballus
AGGCAAAGGAGGATGTTGGGGGTATCAGTTTGGGACTTCAAAGGGGAGGAAGACAATTCACATGGAAATGGAAAGCAAATGTTTGTTAGACATCTGTTTGCTGGGCCCCCTATAGAGAATGTGGCCCAAGAGACAGAATTTTGATAAGATGAGCTTATTGGTGCCTTTCTTATCACACCTATTTTCCATTATACTATAGTTATCTCATGGTATTAGCTGCTTCCTGGATCAGGCCTTCTATGTTAAATCCTTTTAGGCAGTTTGGGGGAAGGTGAAATGTTCTTCCTGAGTCTTCTGAATCTTTATTGTCTTCAGCTCAAAATAATCTGCATAACAGAGTGGCATATGCTGGGGCAGCCTGCTTTGAACCCCATCAGGACATTTGGCCTGTTCTCAGTTTACTTGCACTAGGCTTGTGGACTTGTGGTTAACCCTCCCAGGCATCCTTAAGCCTGTGTGAATAATTTTACTCTTCCTCTTGGAATACTGTGGCACATTGCATAGACAGAGATCAACTTCTCCTCATGAATAACCAACATTTCAGCATAGGGTAAGGGATGGAAGGAAGTGAAACTACTGTTGCCTGAAATAAAGAGTCTAGGTGATATTAGAGAAGGAGTTTATTCAATAATCAGCATGAGGAGTTCAGACCCCAGGAAAACAGTTCAAGAGAGTGCTCTGATGGAACTGCTCTGAGGGGTATGAGATTAAGTGCAGGCTTATGTCTCTTTCACAAACAGTGTACATGCAGGGAAGAGGAAAAAAACCCCTTACAACTAGAGTTCACATATCTTAACAAAAGGGATAGAGCACATCGCGGCTTTTCTCTAGATTATATAATAAAGGTAACATAAACAAGAATGTCTTGATTATATATCAAACAAGTTCAGAGATACTGACATTATCTATGTGGGGAGGGAGGCAAGGACCAGGGTCATTAATTATTCCCTCAATCTCTAAGATGCAGCTGGGAGATGTGAGAGTGAGGTACCCCTTTCTCTTTTCCTGTTGTGGATCTGTCCAGCTGGCATCTTCAGTCATGAGGTGTGGGGTTGCAAGGTCATTTTAACACAGGCTGAAGATGGCCTGCACAGCTGTTTCACAGTGCAGCACAGACGTTATTGTACTGACTTAAAGCCCATGCAATTTGCTTGCTAGATTTACCTATTATACTATGGAGAGAGGTCCCAAAAATCTGTCCACAATGCTGAATAATTTCCCTTTGAGCATGTACATTGAAAAACAGAAAGAAAAGTATCACTTAAAGGTGAAGCCAAAGGCTTTGTTTAAATAAAAACAATGAAAAAATGACCCAAACTTTGGTATAACAAACACATTATTGCTAATCGCTAAATAGAACAATTGTGGCACACGGGAGGGGCTCAGAAATATTTATTTAATAAGTGAATGAATGAAATATTCTGTTTCCAACATCTGTGTAGAAGGCAAATGTTATATTTTTGCAGTAGGCAAACTGAGGACTAACCACATTTTTGTGCATTTATGGTTTAAATTTTAACATCACAAAAACAATGGGGAAAATGAATTAAAAATTCACTGGATGCAAAAAGTAGAGGAAACATCCCCAAATTCTGCAGGCAGGGAAAAACCCAGAGGAAAACACTTAAGGAAAACAAAATTACAGAGCACCAAATTCTTAAATCACTTGTTATTGCTGCCTTTTTCTTTTTAACCAGATGATTATTTTAATCAAATTGCCATGTTGATCAACTTGCTTTTGGTTAAAGTATTTTCTTCTAATGTCACCTGGGACTTTTCTTTGCAGCACCTGAAGCAGATTGTCGACGAAAATAATCCATAACCAATCTATAAATGAAAATTTGGGTGAGTTTATTCTGAGCTTAAATCTGAGGATTATAACCCGGGAGAGTCTTTCCACAAAGGAACAGAACACTCCAAAGAGTTGGGGGGGGTATACAGGGTCATTATATACCCTCAAAGAGGATGTTTCACATATGATTGGAATGTCCCTTTTACAATAGTCGCGAGACTGCTCTGTCGGCACAGCGATTGATGGAAATAGCAGGTAGGTCTTCTGTCTCAGTGAACACAGCAGGGTGGCAGTCTGTTGTCTCCAGCTGGGTGGTCACAGGTGAGCTGGGAGGTGAGTGCAGCAATCAGTTCCTAGCCTAAGGAAGAATGCTAATGTGGGGGGAAGTTGCATCTTTATCTCAAGGGCCTTTGTTCTGGCCATAGGAAATGTCTAAGCAGATATGCAATGCGTTCTCAATAGCCAGTCAGGCCATTTTGGAGGAAAAAAAAGAAGTCAGGGTGAATTAGGTTTATACCAAATGGCTTCCTCATATACTCCAATATATCCTATTGCTTGCCATTTTTATTTGTCAAAATGTACAGGCCAGGAGGGCGGAGAGTATCTCAGTACCTGGAAGTGGCCTAGCCTGTTGGAGCTAAGAGTTTGCAGGAAGTCACAGAGTCTCAAAGGCAAGGCTGAAAGGGAAGTAGTGGCCAGGTCATGAAACTCCTTATTAGGCATTCTAGTAAGTTCTGGCTTTTCCTTGCAGGTGACAATTGGGAGTTAAGTACTTCTAAAAGTTCACCCTAATGTTGCTTCTCTGAGAGCAGAGACTGCATTTGTGCTTTTGCACAGCTGTGTCACAGGGCTCAATACACAGGACCTGGTCTACGTTGGGCTCTCACGTTATGAGGTATTTTTAAAAAGCATAAAGGACTCAAGTGGATATTCCTTGAAGCCAAGCTTAATATTGTTGATGCAAATAATCCATAACCAATCTATAAATCAAAATTGGGGTGAGTTTATTATGAGCCAGAATTTGAGGGCCATATAGCCCAGGAGAGTCCTTCCACAAAGGAATGGCGCACTCTGATGCGGGGTCGGTGAGCTGAGGAGTCGAAAGAAAGATTTCTTAGACTCTCAAGATCTGGCAGTAGTGCTCTTTTATTTAGAGAATAGTGTGGAATAGCATGGGGACAGGACCCATGGGCAGTCAGAGCTTCTGCTGCCGCCGCTTCTGCTGCCCCGCTGGCATGGGGACAGAGCCCATGGGCAGGCCGAGTGGCTGCTGCTGCCCCCGCTGGCATGGGGACAGGATCCATGGGCAGGCAGAGCTGGTGTGTGGGGACAGGACCCACGGGCAGTCAGAGCTCCTGCTGCTGCCCCGAGTTGAGGGTTAGGGCTAAATTTAAGGCATAGGTATGTGAGTCATCTCTTTATGAAGACAAAGGAAAGAACATGAAAAAAAGTTAAAATGGTATCAGTGCAGGTGGGGTCTGGTCATTGGGTGATCCCATGACTTTTAGACAAGAATCAAATCGGATTAAGTAAAGGTCAGAAGCCACCACCCTACATCAGTTACATGAGATTGCCAGACAGTAACCAACTTAAGTTCTTGCCTTCCCCATTAAGAGTTTCTAGGGATGAGGTCATCTCTCTTCTTCTTCCTGGTACAGAGAGGGAGGCACCTTTTACAGATAGAGATTTACCTTACAAATGTAAATGTGTCCCAACAAGGGCAAGTTCCATTCCCCAGAGCCTCCTTCCTTGTCCCAGTTTATAGAAAGCAATCAGCCCCAAACAATCCCGATGCCAAAGAGACATATCCTGGGGTGGCCAATTTCAGGTCCCTACAAGGTCATCTCCCCTTCCTTCACAAACGCAAATGTCTCTCAAAAGGGCAAGCAAAATTTCAGTCCTCGGATCCTGCTTCTCATCTGTAGTTTTAAAAGTAACCAGCCTAAAATCCTCATCATAAACCATTTTAAAATTAAGCAGCCTAAAAACCCTCATCACACTCCACAGAAGTAGGTGTGCACAGAGTTGGTTGTGTACCACCAGAAAATATGTGTCATATTGATGCGGGGTCAGTGAGCTGAGGAGTCGAAAGAAAGATTTCTTAGACTCTCAAGATCTGGCAGTAGTGCTCTTTTATTTAGAGAATAGTGTGGAATAGCATGGGGACAGGGCCCATGGGCAGTCAGAGCTTCTGCTGCCGCCGCTTCTGCTGTCCCCGCTGGCATGGGGACAGGACCCATGGGCAGGCAGAGCTGGTGTGTGGGGACAGGACCCACGGGCGGTCAGAGCTCCTGCTGCTGCCGCTTCTGCTGCCCCCGCTGGCATGGGGACAGGACCCATGGGCAGGCAGAGCAGCTGCTCCCCCCGCTGGCATGGGGACAGGACCCATGGGCAGGCAGAGCTGGTGCGTGGGGACAGGACCCACGGGCGGTCAGAGCTCCTGCTGCTGCCCCGAGTTGAGGGTTAGGGCTAATTTTATAAGGCATGGGTACGTGACTTATTTTTACTGGAGAAAAGAAAAGATGATGTAAAAAGTCATTAAATGATTTCAGTGCAGATGGGGTCTGGTTATTGTGCGGTCATATAACTTTAGATACGAATCTGGCCATATAGATCGGCATGTAGGTGAGGATGCCCTGGGCTTCTCTCCCTGGGGCGGTCCTAATTCATACCATAAAAAAAGTCCACTGGGTCGTATAGTTTGGCATGTAGGCCAGGTCACCTTGGGCTTCTCTAGCTGGGGCAGCCTTAATCCACATCAATATGATTGAAATGCCCCTTTTACAATAGTGATGAGATTGCCCTGTCATGACTGGTGGACACAGAAAGTAGCAGGTATGTTGTCTTGAGCTGGGTGGTGACAAGTGGGTGCAGCAATCAATTCCTAGTCTAGGGAGAGATGCTTATCCTTAAGGAAATGCCAATGCACCAGGAGGTGCATCTTTATCTCAAGGGCATTTTTTCTTGTCTTTGGGACATAGCCGATGCTTAAAGCAGATATACAATGTATGCTCAATGGCCACCTCAGGCCCTTTTGGGAAAAAACAAGGTTAGGCCAAATTAGTTTTGCACCAAATGGCTTCCTCATATACTCCAATATCCTATTGCTTGCCATTTATTTATCAATATAAAGAATCTGAAGTAAGAGAGTTTTCAAGAAAAAAAGGATTGGCCAACGATGTTTGATGCCTTAGGGAGGAAGTTTAACTATACTATTAGGCAATTTAGAGGCTGATTTGTTGACCTTTGTCAGTGACATCTGAATGATGGAATGGGACCAGAGGCAGGACTGACTGGAGTTAGGGAAAGAACCTGAAGCAAGGAAGTGAACGTGTCTGGCAGAATGTATTTTGGAAGCAGCTTGATGGAGGAGGCACAGGGAAGGTCACCACCTAGTGTGAATTCAAGGTACTGAGAGAAAAAATACAGCCAAGAATAGCTGATTTGAACTTTGAATTACTGGGAAGAAAAAAAAAAGCAGAGAAATCAGTTTAGGTCCAACCTTATCTTGGTTTGCTCTGCTCTCTTAGCCTCCAAACTCCTCCAACACTTCCAGTTCCCAAAATATTCCCCTCAACTACCTCAGAGTACCTGGTACTGCCCAAATGCACTGGCTTGGCTATCAGTGCCTCTGACCCCAAGCAGACAGCAGAGGACCCATCTACAGTCATAACTCATTAACATGACCTCCCATGATTTCATCTGCCCACCAAGTCTCTTCCTTGTGCTTTATCTTCATTTGTTGGTAAGGTGTGATCTATGTTGAAATCCAGTCAGAAACACGGGCTTTCCCTCTGCCTGCGCCTCTGCCATTAACATGCCTAATTAAACCTTAGTTCCACCTGCTTTATGTTCCTCTAGGCATTTTCCTCTTCTTAGAGTTTGACCTCAGGCAATTTAGCTCATCTCTCTGGGCTTCAGTGTCCTCATATGTATCACAGGTATGAGTAATATATATCCACGTAGGGCTATTACAAGACTTAAGTAATATAATGTGTGAGAGATCAATTCTTTGGGTTTGTCACATAAATTTGTAGCAATTTTTTTAAATAGAAAGGGGCACATGTGGATCCCTCTGAATTCAGATGAATTAATATGAAAGAACTGTCAAGCATGTGTTATGTTTTTCAGACCTGGAGTATACAAAAACCTTCTCCCACACATTTGGGAAGGTAAAAAGTCCTAGAGTTGTGAAGAAAACTCCAATGGCCTGCAGTTTCCTCATCTGTAAAATGGAGGGTTTGGTTATCTCAAGGACTGTTTCAAGGATAAGATGAATTAGCAAATGATCTAATGTCTGTAATCCTTATTCAATATTAGTCTCTGGTCTCTTCTGCTCCCAATCTCAGTATTCCTTAGTCGAATGATATATCAAGCAATGTGGATCCTCTGTGAGCCTGACAAGCCTTCCATACTCACACATCCTGCAGTCTATAACATAATAGGATGATAGTGACAAGCATGAGGTCAGAGATCAGACTGTCTGGGTCAGAGGCTTCCTCTATGGTCTAAATCTCTCTGTCCCTGGTGTCCTCTAAGACTAATTGGGGGTAAAATAGTACCTACTTTGTCAGGGTATTACAAAGATAAATAAGAAAATTGGATTCAGTTGGTGCTCAATGAATGGAAGCCAGGTTTTGAAGAGGTGGATTAGGTAAGGTGATCCAGGGGTGTATCTGGGGTGGAGCCCCACCTAGGGTGGAGCCATGTCTAGGGCTGTGTCTAAGGTGTGTCTAGGGTGGGCACCTCAGGGCTATATTATTGCTGCTCCAGAGCTCATCACTTTGTCACTCCAAAAGACCCTGGACTAGAGATTCAACATGTCTTCCAACAGTGAGTTTCTTTGGTGGGAGGCAGCCTACCTGATGTACTAGTGCTTTCCGAGGGATTGAGCTTTCATTTTTTAAAAGTGCAGGTTTATAGGCTGAGGACAGCTCATGTCACTGATGTAATTGTCTGTGGTTGCCGAACAGTGGAATTGGGTGCTAGGACTTTCTGAGAGGCTCAGGTATTTGAAAATGAAGTTTTGATTACATTAAAAGGGATATCTTGTCAATTGTATCTCAATAAAACTGGAATAAAAAAGAGAAATGAGAACAAACCTAAATAAATATCCAACATATGGAACTCATTATAAAAAATATTTCTTATATTTTAGAGATATATATTGAAGTAGTTTTGGGTGAAACAGTATGTCTGGGATTCACTTCAGAGTAATGGGAAGGGGTGTCAAGGAGGTGAGTGGATGAAATAAGACTGGCTATGTAGTGCCATTTATTTGAGTCAGTGATAGGATCATCAGGTTCATTACTCTCTTCTCTCTTACTTTTCATGCATGTTTAAAAGTTAACAGGGTAAAAAGTTAAAAAAAAACCTTCCCAAACCTAAAGAGCTATCCTGGAAGAATTGCTGAAGTGGTCCTGGGATTTTTTTCCCCCCTGGTTCCCAAATGATTTGATATTCTGTGCAATTCAAAATAACTTGGAACTTTCCAAGCTTGGGGTATGAAAGAGACTTGACACTCTTGTTCTTTGAGAAGGTAGATATCACAAAATATCAGTGTTCTGGCTTTGATTTTTTTTCTAGAAGAACCTTAACTGAGGAGAGAAGGCTCTGTGGTCTGCTCCAACTGTGTCTTATATCTTTTGGTGTTGTGCTCAATGAATAATATGTGACTCATTTGTCAGAGGCTCCTGAACTATGTATGGTGGACCCAGGAGTCCACTGCTCCCATCACCATCTCTGTCTCGAGGCAAAAATCTGCAACAGAGAGACTCCAAAGCAATGATGGCTCAATCACAGTGCCTGTAGGATGTGAAGTCCTCCAAGCAAGTGCTTTGGGAATGGCTTTCAGTCTTTCACCACTGAGTATTATATTTGCTGTGGGTCTTTCAAAAATGGCTTTTATTATGTTGAGGTACTTTCTTTCTGTTCCTAGTTTGTTGAGTGTTTTTATCCTGAATGGATGTTGAAAATTGTCCAGTGCTTTTTCTGCATCAATTAAGATGATAATATGGTTTTTGTGCTTTTTGTTAATATGGTATGTTACATTGAAATTTTTGTATGTTAAACCATCCTTGCATTGCAGGTATAAATCCCACTTGGTCATGATGTATAAACACTTTAATGTGCTGTTGAATTTGGTTTGCTAGTATTTTGTTAAGGATTTTTGTATCAATATTTATCAGAGATATTGTTCTGTAGTTTTCTTATGATATTTTTGTCTACCTTTGTTATCAGGATAATGGAGGGTAAAACTCATAAAATGAGTTTGGAAGTATTCTCTTCTCTTCAATGTTTTGGAAGTATTTGAGAAGGATTGGCATTAATTTTTCTCAAAATGTTTGGTAGAATTCTCCAGTGAAGCCATCTTGTCCTACGCTTTTCTTTACTGGGAGGTTTTTGATTACTGAGTCAGTCTTCTTGTTATTAGTCTGTTCAGATTTTCTTTTTCTGCATGATTTAGTCTTGGTAGATTGTTTTCAGAAATTTTTCCATTTCTTCTAGGTTATCAAATATGTTGGTATACAGTTGTTATGAAACACAAATGCAGGTTCATTTACCTGTTGCATTGTAGGCACAATAAGCGAAATGTCAGGCTTGTGGCAAGGAAAGAGGTTTACTATTGAAAGGCAGTCAGACAAGGACATGGGAGTTAGAACTCAGATTCACCTTCTTAAAGGGAAAAAGGGAGGGGTTTTTATCTGGGGTTTTAGGTAGGAAAGGGAGAGCATGTGCTGGAGTGTTAAGTAGGGGTAGCGGGAGCATAATGCATTGCTGGTTGGTACCTTCTCATCAGCCTGCATTTGGCCTTGAAGACTGAATTTCTTTTCCCTTGACTGGACTTTTCTGTTTAGTTTTCATCTTCAGCCTACATTTGGCCTTATGAAGCTGAATCTTGACATCTGGGTCTTGAGTTCCTGGGAAAGACAGCTCCTTCCTTTACTAAGGAGGGACATCAAAATCTGGTTAGTTTTAAACAATAGTTGATTATGCAAAGCTGGAGTTAGCAAAGCTTATCTCAAAGTTTTCTGCTCTAGGGGAGATTTTTTAACTTTTTCATTCTTGGTTTCACAATTGTTCGTAGTATTCTCTTGTACTCATTTTTATTTCCATGGTATTAGGTGTGATGCTCCCATTTCTGATTTTTATTTGAATCTTTCTTACTTAATGTAGACAAGGATCTATCTATTTTGTTGATCCTTTAGAAAAACCAACTGCTAGTTTTGTTGATCTTTTCAGTTTTTTTCTATTCTCTACTTTTTAAAAAAATTTTATTTTTCCTTTTTCTCCCCAAAGCCCCCCAGTACATAGTTGTGTATTTTTAGTTGTGGGTCCTTCTAGTTGTGGCATGTGGGATGCCACCTCAGCATGGCCTGACAAGTGGTGCCATGTCCACCCCCGGGATCTGAACTGGCAAAACCCTGGGCTGCCAAAGCAGAGCACTCAAACTTAACCACTTGGGACATGGGGCCGGCCCCTTTATTCTCCATTTTTAAAAATCTTTAATCTTTATTATATCCTTCTGTCTTCTATTTGGATTTAGTTTGTTCTTTTTCTAATCCCTTGAGGTCTAAGGTTAGGTTGTTGATTTGATATATTTTTTAACGCACTCACTTACAGCTAAAAAATTCTCTCTTAGCACTGCTTTCACTGCATCCCATAAGTTTTGGTGTTATGTTTTTTATTTTCACTTGTCATAAGGTATTTTCTAATTTCCATGGTGACTTGTTTGACCCATTGATTGTTCTAGGGTATGTTGATTGATTTCTACAGATGGGTAGATTTTCAGCTTCCTTTTGGCTATTAATTTCTAATTTCATTCCACTGTAATTGGAAATATACTTTGTGTGATTTCAATATTGAATTTTTTAAGACTGCTTTTGTGGCCTAATGTATGGTCTCTTCTAGAAAATGTTTCATGTGCACTTGAGAAGAATGTATATTCTGCATTTAGGTGGGGTGTTCTGTATATGTCTGGTATGTCTAATTAGTCTATACTTTTGTTCAAGTCCTCTATTTCCTTATTGATCTTCTGTTTGGTTGTTTTATCCATCATAGAAAGTGGGGCATTGATGTTCCTACTATTATTATGTTGTTCACTATTTCTACCTTCAATTTTGTTAATGTTGGCTTCATATATTTGAGAGGTCTGAGGTTTGGTCTGTCATACTTAAAATTATTGTATCTCTTTGGTAAATTGATCCTTTTGTCATTATATAATGTCTTAGTCTCATAACAGTTGTGACTTGAAGTATATTTTGCCTGATATTAGTATAGCCACCTGTGCTTTCTTTTGGTTACTATTTGCATGGGATGTCTTCTTCCATCTTTTCACTCTTTGGCCTATATGTGTCCTTAGGTCCAAAATGAGTCTCTCATAGACAGTGTATAGTTAAACCTTGTTTTTTTGTTTTGTTCTTGTTTTTACCATTCATGTAACCTCACTACAAAACCTTCCTACTGTTTTCAAGTGTCCTTTGATTGCTGTGTTGAAGGATATGTGCATTTTCAATTTGATTGTATATAATAAAATTACTTCCAAGGTGGTTCTAAGAATTTATACTTATACCAACCCTGCTTCTGATTTCCTATTTTCTTTAATCTTTATCATTCTTCCCCTACTCTAGTCCCATACATTTAAGTTGGTTATCAGATGGGTGTGAGCTGGTTTATTTGTATTTCTTCAATTACTAATGAGGCTGAGCATTTTTTCATCAGCCTTTTCTTTTATAATGTGTGACTTCTTATTAAACTAAAGAAATCCTTCCCTACCCTTGTTGCTAGTGCTGTTGAGTTGATTCCCTACCTTAGAGGTCATAAATCTCATTTTCTCCTCATAATTTTAAAGATAGGCCTTTAACCTATTAGTAATATTATTATTGTAAATAGGTGTGAGGTGGGGTTCCACTTTTTAAAAATCTTTTATGAATGGTTAGTCAGTGAACAGTCTTTTCTTTTTCTAGATACTATCAGTATTCCTCGATGCATTTCCCTTTCCATTTATATATTTTTCAGGATCTCCAGTCGAAGAAGATGGTCATAAGGAAGTTAAAGGAACAAAATGGAGAGGAGGAAAGGGAAAACAACGACATAAATTTACTACGGATGAATCGTACATTCTTAATCAGACATTTGAAGAGACTCCTTACCCTGATTTTACCACTCGAAAAGAACTGGCCAAACAACTGCGTTGTCAAGTATATATAATTGATGTAAATGAAATATTCAAGTCTTTGCATTCATATATCTTTTACTGACAAATATAAAATGTAAAGAATTCTGAAAAAGTTTCATAGTGTTTCATCACACAGAACAAAGTGTTGACATCTTGTCACTTTTCTTATTTATGTCAATGTGGGCATGAATATGTTATGTATGTGTTTTATGGAAAATAGACTATTGTGGATCAAGTTTGGAAGCAGAGACCAGTTAAGATTCTGCTGTAATTATCTAGGATAAGGACAATGATGGTTTGGATTAGGTTGCTGACTGTAGAAGTATAAAGAACTATTATTATTATTATTACTTTTGAGGAAGATTAGCCTTGAGCTAACATCTGCCACCAATCCTCCTCTTTTTGCTGAGGAAGATTGACCCTGAGCTAACATCGGTGCCCATCTTCCTCTACTTTATATGTGGGACGCCTGCCACAGCATGGCTTGACAAGCAGTGCATAGGTCTGCACCCAGGATCTGAACCAGTGGATCCCAGGCCAACAAAGCAGAATGTGTGGATTTAACTGCTGCACCACTGGGCTGGCACCTAGAGAACTATTATTTTGAAGGTAGAGCCAATAGTTTGCTGAGAGGTCTTTGCATCTTCTCACTGTATATCCAATAAAGAGGGATCCAAAATTTTGGCCTAAGCAAGTGGAAGATTAGAGTTGCCTTTAAGATAGGGAGGCCTGGAATAGAGTGGTTTTATGCTAGAGGCATTAGGAGCTTTACTTTGGACATATTAAGTTCAGTATGCCAATTAAACCTCCAAGTGGAAATAGTAAGTAAATAGTTGGATATCCAAGTCTGAAGTGCAAGAGAAAGGACTTGGCTCAATAGTGTCCCATCACTTGGCACAATACATCACAGCTATAGCAGGTGCTTCATAACCATTTGTTGTGTGAACCAAATTTTGTCCAGGGAATCTCTCATATGATTGTTTTTAGAAATGATTGATAATAGCTCCATGAAATTTTATTAGAGCTGTACTTTTTGTGCCATACACACAATTAGGAAGATTTTCTTATTTCTCTTTGTCCTGTAATTGTCCATAGATCTTTGAATTTATTGGTTGTTTGACAATAGGAGGAAATTATCTTGGTGGAAATAAGAAAGGGAATGCAAGAGTAGCTTTGGAGGATAAAAGTATAGGCAAATACTATGTAAGTAATTATGTCATCATATTATAAGAGTTTCATGAGTTGGAAACATTTCAAGAAAAATACAAGTTAATGATTTCATATAACTAAGTAGAAACTCTGAAAAAGGTAACAGCCAGGAAACAATAGAGACTGGTCAAATACTTAAAACATTTTTATACTGTATTTTCTTTACATTTCTGGATTCATGACCACTGGGTTTCTCAAGTTCAAACTGTTTTTTAGTCTTTTTTTTTTTAATCCTCCAAACATGTCACAGGGACAGTTTTATAACATGAAGTTCACAGATATGGCCATTCAAATTGCCTTGCACTGAATTGAGCTGCATGTGCTTAGAGAGAGTGTCCATGATGTGATCAGGAAGCAAACACAGTTGGGGGAGGATCAGGGCAGGCTGCTAGACTAGGGAAAGTGAGCACTTGTTTTCTGGTTGGGTCTTCGTGAAATCGACATTCAAACTGGCCCTATAATCTCTGACAAACTGACTCTTGTAACTCAGCTTTCTGTAAAATTATCTATGTTGTGGAGTTGTGAGGAAAAAATGAGAAAGTGTGTTTGGAGGTGTCAGGGTCACTGTGCACAGTCAGAATTTTGTTTTAAACAATCATCATGAGGGGATCAGAGATCCGTTTAGCTTTAGTGATACTAATGGCCTAAAGCTATTCTGAACTTGGAGCCAGAGGGCAGTTCCAGGAGTGAGCAGATGGCAAAAGGCCCCCAGGTACTGTTGCTTAGGCTGCATGACTCTAACTGTCTACAGCAACCCTGGCTTATTAGGATGGATTGTCTGCAAAAGCATTTTATCATTTCCAGCTCACCCAGTGTCCTGGGGATTATGGGTTGGCATGTATAATTATCCTCATTTTAGGGAGGATGAACAATGGAGACTAGAAGTGTTAAAATGAAATGCTTAGAGACACGTATAAAATACAGTAAAGTTATGACTTAAACTCTTGCTTATGTATAACGTTTGAAAACAATGAATTTAAGAACATGATTTAGAATACATTGAGCCATGAATTCATTCTTATGCAGCAGCTTGAGTAAATTAACGTTGTGGGAGAAATTCAGTGTATTTAGGGAACAGCTGGGAGTAGGTTCTGTCTAAACACAGGATTGCAAACAGATTAGGGGCAGATTTTGAAAGGCTTAGGTTTGAATGTACAGAAGGGCCAGTGCAGACTTTGAAGGTGGTTGGAGTTTTGGAATTGTGTACTGTATGACTTCCATAATCACACGTGTAGCCCCAGGGAAGATTGCCTTTATTTTTGAGTACAAGGTCAGGAGGAAAGTCAGTGATAATGCTGAGACTAGGCTTAACTACAAAATTCTCTCCTACATTATGGAAATATACTGAGGAATATAACCAGATAAGTCAATTTGATAAAACACTACTCTTTTTTTCTCTTTAGAACTGGTTCCAGAATAAAAGAGCCCGACTGCCACCCAGAGAGAGACACAGAATGTTTGCTATTTGGAAACTACATGAATTCCCTATTCAAGGTCGTTCATGTTTAAGCCTCCAGGATACTCAGGCAGAATCTCCCAACTACACCACTGAGCACAACCTCTCTTCTACTGAGGAGGCTGTACTGGGGAGAGCTGGCTATTCTTCTCTAGAGACACAGGAAATTCCCAGTCAACAGGATGGCCCAGGTGACACTATGGTCCCAGGCATTGTAAAGGAACCAAGCTGTACTTTGGAGTATCAAGGTGATACGAGAAGTAAACTTTGTCCTGCCTATCCATTTTCCAGCTACAAATCAGCACTCTTTTTTCATCCTCCTACATCTTCTGTGCAGTATTTTGAGAGGGATGGGCCTGAGAAAGAAGAAAGCCAGCATGCAAGGCCCTTCATTCTGCACCATATTTCTACTGTGCAGGGAGAGAGGCAACAGCAACAGGAGAAGAAGGCCCATTGTCATCACTCACTATTTCAAGGACAGCAGGCTAATGGTTGCAGATGTCCTTTACAGCAGCCTCAACAGCTTCAGGATTATCAAGAGAATCTGCTCTTCCAGGCTCAGTATCTAATGCACCTGAGTTGTGGGGATTTAGGGCAGCAGGTGCCTTCCCTTCCATCACAAGAGCAGAGGGGGTTTTCTCAAACTAATGGAGAGCCCCTGTGTTCTCAGCTGCAGCATACACCTCTACAAATGGTGGTCAAGTCTCGGCCAATGCCTCTTGGGCAAGGTATGCGTCAAGGAGCTGCCGAGGAATCCCATTCTGAAATGCATCATCTTTGGGATGAGGGGTCTGCAAAGGTCCACTGCTGGGATCGAGATTGTGGCCACAGGAAATAATAACCATATAACATTCAATAGTAATCCACACAGCAGATCAAGGCGAACACCTCTCCAGAGTCTGAACATAAACACTGTCTTGAGGAAAGCTCCATGAGCTGTTGATCCCTTCTGGTTGGGCAGCAGTGTCCACCAGTGTTTTAGCCCCTGATCATACAGCTTATAGTGCCCTCTAGGGCTGGGCTAGAGGATGGAGCACAAAACCAACAAACACAAACATAGCAAGACAACCAGCAAACAGCAGTTGCCAAATCCAAAGCAATTTGTGCTTCAGAAGAAAGAGGCCCTTGCACAGTACCTGTTTCAGATATTGTCTGCCCCTCAGAGGGGAGATAGCCAACAAGAATCCGAAGGACCCCACTGCAGCAGCCTTTGGATGAGAGGCCTATGAGGCTGCTACTGCCATGTTCCTACACCATGGAGCCACCGCAGTAGCCATATGTCCTGCAGCAGCCTCACTGAAGCCCTACTGTGAGAGACATCCAAACATCAGCCAGGTCTCCATACATCTAAAAGGCAGCCCCTTTGTTGAGGCCACCCAAGTTTTCCCCACTTAAGGCAAGAACTTCAGTGGAGCTGCAGGCCCAGCTGTTGCCCTTTGAAGAGCCCCAGGAGGATCCTGTGCTGGGTCAGGTGTGCAGCCCCCACCATCCCCCTTACCTGAGAGCTGCTGCCTGGGAACCCAGAGTGTTGTGACCAAGTCTCCTGTGGATGTGCATAAAGCAGATGTCACAAGATCTGAGAGTACCCAGTTGAGCATCTGAATGCTACATTATTTCATATGTACACAATTACCTCATCTGCCAGTAATGGCACCTGTATTTCTATACAATCCTTATTCTATTTTCCTTTTACTGTGTTGGCTGAAAACTGCAGTAATACATTGAATCAGCAGAGTGAGAGGTGACATCGTTGTCAGTATTTCCCAGTTTCATATTTAGTATGTGGCATTTACTATACTGCATATTATCAATTTCTGCAAAAGGAGTCCACTTATTTCTAATTTGTTCAGTTTCTTTATTTCTTCCCTCTCTATGGATTTTGAAGCACTTAAATGTTTTTTCATTGATTGCAATTATATAATTTTTTTTCTCTTGTAACTTGTTCCTGTGGTGATTTAAATAGATTTTTCTTATATCAAAGAATGTCATGTTTTTGGAATAACCCAACTATGTCATGATGTATCCTTCTTACGTATTTTTGGGTTGTAGTTTCCAATATTTTGATTACAATCATAGCATCTATGTTCACAAAGGAGTGGGCCTCTAATCATTTTCTTTACTGGCACTATCTTTAGGGGTCTGGATCATGTTAAACCAGCCTTGGAATGAATTAGGTTTGCTACCTCTCTCACTATTCTCTAAAATCTTGTGTAAAAACTTATTCCTTCATTAAATGAATTTTCTAGTCAATCCGTCTGAGTCTGATGTTTTCTTTATGGGAAGATTTTTGACTACTAATTCCATATTTTAAATGATCATAGGACAACCATTTCTCCTTGAGTCATTTTTGCCAAGTTGAACTTTTCCAAGAATATGTCCATTTCATCTCTGTTCTCAAATTTATTGCTATAAAGTCATTGGAAATATCCTCTTAACTGATGTGCCTGGAGCATATGTAGTAATGTATATTGCATTTTACAATTTATATTTGTACTTTTTATTCTTTCCTTTTTTCTTTGGCAGAGGTTTGGAAAGACCCGGCCAGGCCAGCCCAGAGAAGCCTCAGGATGCAGACCTGTGCAGTGGATTACATCTTGTCACCTTGCCCATGAAGGCCTCTGTCAGGTCTGGTCCATTCCCATCAGTTGACAGTCTCCTCCAGGGGAACATCTGTTAAAGTGGAGAGGAATCCTCAGGTGCAAAAAGCCTCCCCTTTGCCTCTGGAGCAGGATTTAGCACCTGGAAAGGGGAGTTGGGATTTACTCGTTAGCAGTCTAGGTCAGATCTTAGGCTCTGAAGAGGGTCCAAGTGCTGTTTCTTGCTGGAGAGTTGGGACTCATTCCTTGGCCTGGCCAGTTTGTACTTTGTGCAAGTCAGGAGTCAGGAATTTGTGGCTGGCCCTAAACAAAGGACTTTGTACCCCTGAAGAGTTTCCCAGGGAGTCAGGTGCAGTCCTGTTGCTCCCCAACCAGCTCCAGTGGAGAACCAAGGTTGAAGAAGAAAAGAAGAGTGTCAGGCAACTGGCCAGCTACAGAGGGGAGACTGCTGTGGGGATTCAGATAGTCCCCAGTCACTGAGGGGCCTCTCCTTAAAAGCCTTCATGTGTTCCAGGCAGGCAGGAGCCAAACTGTACCTTTGATACCTCTCTTGGCTGGGGCATGGGTGGAGGTCAAATGGCTGGTAGCTGTATGCAAAGTTTTTGGGTGAAAAGAGTATTAAACCTCTTAAAGTGTGTTATTACTTGTCTCAGATAAGATGTGGTCAAAATGAATTCCTATAGGAAATACCACAGGTATTTTTATCTCCTTACAAGTGCTGCATCTGGATCCTATATCTTAATTCACTTCAAGTCCTTGGTAGCCCATCACAACAGTGGTTGACATGGCAGAAACTACACTGAGTGGCAATTACTATTGTAGTAAGAGATGGGAGATAGTTACAGAATGAACAGAATATTCCTTTCATTTCCTCAAGAATAGGAGAAACCAACACAGTTTTTGAGGTACACCCCAAGGAAAAGTCCCATGAAGATTGTCTGCCTATCAGCATGTCCATTCTGCAATTTTTGGAAGTCAAACTGAGTTTTATAATCGCCTAGACAAAGACAGATAGATGGAAAGAAAGAATTGGGGAGCAAACATTTGCACAAAGGTTTATTCATTTCTTTCTACATTATACTCTATAATAAATATTTGAATTGCAGTTGCAAAATAAGCAAATACTTCTTTCTCATTGAAAATATTTAGCAAAAAGCATTGTAAAGTTCTTGAATGGTGGATAAAGTTGCCTCTCAGAACCACACCCTGACCTCTTTGGGGCATTGTCTGTCTCTCACTGAAAATGTTCTCAGCTGAAAAATGACACACCTGCTTTCAATAGAAAAGATCTGATCAAAAAAATCTGTGGAGAATGCATGAACGCTGCACAAATTACAAGGCCTCTCCAGGGCCTGGCCTGGTGGTGTAGCAGTTAAGTTCACGTGCTCTGCTTCAGCAGTCTGCGGTTCGCAGTTTTGGATTGCAGGCACGGACCTATACACTGCTCATCAAGCCATGCTGTGGTGGCATCCGACATACAAAATAGAGGGAGACTGGCACAGACCTTAGTTCAGGGATAATCTTCCTCAAGCAAAAAGAGGAAGGTTGGCAACAGATGTTAGCTCAGGGCCAATCTTCCTCACAAAAAAAAAAGCCTATCCAACATAAAATAAAATGGCCGAGCCAAGATAATTAAGAAACAAGAGAACTTGAACATAGTAAAGAACAACATGTTTATATATGTATAAACTAGAGAGCACAGAACCAAAGTCATATTTGGAAAGGCATTATGATAGATGCAAAATTACCTACTGTAATCTTTACTTTCACTTCCTCTTAATCTGATTGCTTTGAAATCCTTTGTAAAGGCATTAAATATTTAATGAAATGATTAAATAGAAAGATATTTAAGAAATAGGTGGGCCACCCTAGGTCTTGATAAATCCTGTGTCTCTGGGATTTGCTAAATTGGCCAGCAGTCTCTGTGGAAGCTAGGTGACTCTCCCAATATGGATTTGATCAGCATTTCAAGTGATAAGTTCCCATCAACCTCTTCACTGTTTTCTTTTATAATAACAAAAGCCTAATTTATTTTCCAGAGTTTATGAAAGTTTAAATTATCACCATGATTGGAGGGATATGTTTTTGGAGGAGACCCAGTGATAAACTGGATCCAAGGACGGTGTTTTTTGAAAAGTCTTACTGTAATTTCAAGTTTAAGATGGCAACCAGGGGTACCACACATGAGTTGTTTACCTGAAGTGTTAAAGTTAACATTTTAGTTGGACAAAACACAAGGAATTCCTAACATTATATATTTAATTTTATCAAAATATGTCATTTATTCCACAGTACCACCTTTATGATTTTATTCAAACTTTTAATTTTTTCATGATATTGTTTCATTTAGTTTCAGGAATTTTCCTAGGTTCTGTTCCTTCCTATTTTCTTTGCAGGTAATGTCATGGATGTTCTGTAAACTCTTGCTTTGTATACTTCGATCATTGATTATCATCCTTTCTAAAATATATATTTATACCTATTTGTGTCCATAGTAGCATGGCTTAATCTGTGTCCCTAAAGTAAAAATATATAGTCATCATTGAATGTACAGACTTTCAACCTGGAATAAACAAAAACTATGTGCTCCCACCACAATCCTTCATGCTCCCTATCCCTTTTTTGTTTTCATCAGGCTCACTACAAAGAGAGCCCAACAAAGGAGGCTTGTTTTGAACCACAGTGAAAAGGATATCCTCCAATCATGGTTTGAACAGAATGCTTATCCTGGAATAGCTACCAGGGAACAACTGACCAAAGAAATTGACATTCTAGAACCTAGAATAACGGTTGGCATTAATTTCTATTTCATTCTCTCTCAGAGTCAAAGTAACAAGAAAAGCTAGGCTAAACATTTTTGAGCAATTCTCTTATATCAGGTATTTTGCCAAGAAATTTTTCCTGTTGTATAATGGAAAAATAACACAAATACAGAATTCTGTTTATAACTTTTACTAACAGTGGAAATATTGGTTGTGTGTATTCACTGATGGGGGAAGGATGATGTACTGGCTCAGGCTTTCTGCATAGGAGATAATGAAAGCAAATTTTGAGATTTACAGAATATAGTACAGAATTGGATCAGTATGATAATGATATGGTGCCTTTAGTTATTGGATTAAATACAGCAAAACAGTAACATATAATTTAGAGAAAACTGTGGAGTAAGAATTCATGGAAATTGCCAATTCATAGGCTAATCTTTAGTTAATGTCTGAAATGTGATTCATACACAAAAGAGTGTTGGAAGTAAAGTTCTGTATTGAATTATTTTGAATAAAATTGTTGATGTAAAAATGAAACAACTGCTGTTGTGATGAATTTCTCCTAATCATTAAAGAGATAGATGTATATAATTATACCAGGTGAAGCAGTATTTAAACTGATGAAGATAAGTAAAAATGTCTTTTTAGAGATAAATGAGTTCAGGGTTTTGTATGCATTATGTAGTCTCAGGTTAACAATTGGCTAGAATGACCTCAGTCTTGGAGGATGCTGAAAAGAAGAAATTTTTCTTATCTCTCTATGTATCTGTTCTGGATAGGGAAGACAGTATTTACTCAAACTCTGGTAATGAAAGTGATTCATGTGGAAACACCTGTCAGAGAGATTTGGCTGTCAGAGAGAGAGAGAGACAGAAAGACAGAGAGAGGGATTTCTTTGAGGAGACATAGCAGTGTTTTGAACGAGGGAAATTTACTTTGGATACTATGAGAATGATCATAGAAGACATGCTAATTTGAGTGTGGATCGAGTGCTGTCCTGAACTTCTTGCTAATATTTGAGATAATAACATTCCTAGAATAATACGTTGCCTTTCTCTTATGGATAATACTCCACCAGCAGATGCCAAACCAGCGTTGTTCAATTGGATCAATGTTTGGAGTGATATAGACTGAGTGACATGACTCACACCTTCTTTTCCCACTTAGATTTGGTTTGAAAACCACAGCTTAGATAGAGATGGCTGAGATCTGAATGCTCCTTAGGAGACTATCAAACCCAAGGATGGGATAAGCCTCATCTTAGGACTCATGGTAAGAAGTCAGCAGTCCAAATACAGTTCAGTAATAGATCTCCTTGAGAGGATAAACAACTCTGCATGTTGTGCCCAAATTTTCTGCAAACAACTGCACAGAACAGGAAAAAATAATAGTATGGTTGGGGCATCCTAGTGTCAAAGATATAAACATCATCCCACTGTTTGCTGGGAAAGGCAGGTTCTTAGCAAGAAAGCCTTTGGACTTTGTTTCTGCTGTTGCTAAGCAGTGCAGTGTCCTGCTCTTCTGTCACCTCAGGGATTTTATCCAAGGGCCAAGAGTTGTTGATGAATTCCTCGGGGAAATAAGAGGGAGTGAAGGTTGTCAGAATGATATTTAGAAATCTCTGTTTTGAGGTTAAATGTGAAAGATCGCCTAAAAGCCCTTTTTTCTTCTCGAGTTTTCCTTTACAATGCTTACCAAAAGAAGCCAGACAAAAGGAGACATCCATCACTGGATCACCAACTTGTTCAAGCCTTTGAGAGGAATTGATTTCCTGGTATCAGCACCAGGGAAGAACTAGCTAGACAAACAGACATTCCAGAACCCAGAATTCGGATAAGTTGTCTGTGGCACACAATTTTGTCCTCTCTAGAAGTGGTATGCCCCCTGAGATGTTGATGAAGAAATGAGGGCTATTTGGGGTTATCCCAGTGATCTAGCGTAAAAATATATAATGGGAAACACCTGACATTGTGAGTTTGAGTCTGGAAAAAGGACATATTTTCAAATCAAATTGGCAGGAGCATATGCATTTAGAACCAATAGTAGGACAAAAAGTGGAAAAAAGTGAAAGTTGATACTTATTTTGAGAACATACTCTGTGGCAGGGCTTCCAAACCCCGGCAGTACTATCATGTTTGGCTAATTAGTTCTCTGTTGTGAGGGCTTTCCTGTGTGGGAGGATGTTCATCAGCATCCTGGATCCCTAGGCACTAGACACCAGTAGAGGCCCTGACCCCACCCCTCTCCTAATTGTAAGCATCTAGGGTCATTGCCAATGACCTGGGGTGGGGATGGGTGCACAGTGACCCCTACTGGACAACTACTGTTCTACATAAGTCATGAGGATAGTGGTTTCATGTATGTTAAATGTTTGTGAATTATGAAGCAGGTGCTTGGGTAAATCAAGATGGAAACTCTCATTTGGATCAAAGAACCTAGGATTCTAATTGAACATGCATTCAGAAGCCCTGTGTTCTTATCTATGAAACTCAAGCTGGTCAGGAGAGCTCCGTTCCTGATCCAGCCTGGGCTGATTCTAGATCCATTTTTCTTTTCCATCTGTATTCAGTGGCTACCTTTGTCATGACCTCCATCCATAATAGATGTGCTTGTATACATATCAACTATACACATGGGCTAGAGGCATGAATTTCAACCCATGACTGAACAAGGGATAACCTCTGAGCCAGATTAGGTGATTTCCATTTGGGTTGCAGCCATTAGCAAACAGACAAAAGGTTCCGAGGAATGCATATATACTTGAGGACTTGGAGTATTATGGGTAGGAAAGAAGAGGTGCATATCTAAATATTTGCCCTAGAACTCATAAGGTGATTGATATTAAGGTATAGATTTCCAGGAAATGAAGAGAAAGAGAGTTCCTGGGCAGAGTGTGAAAGGCCCATAATTCCAGCCAATAAATGTAGGATCCACTCCTACCCAGGTCTCAGTAGTTACCCTGAATTTGTACCTAGTTTTCAAAGACCAGAAGAAAGGTATAGATAGAATCCCCCCTGAGATTAGGCCAACATGCATGGCCATCTACCTCTCCTGTATTCAGGAAAGATAGAGCTGAATGCTCTGATATCCGTATCTCCCTTTATCCGTCCTAGATATGGTTTCAGAACCAAAGAGCTCAGCACCCAGGGCAGAGTAGAAGTGAAGCTGTGAATTTCCTGGCAGAAAGACCCCAAGTAGGAGACCTTATCTGGCTGTTCAGCTGGAGCAAAGCAACCTGCACACTGCCCCAGGCAGCTCTCATCACTTTCCTATGCTCAATTATTTCATCAGCAAACAATCACCTGTACTGACTCTTTATCCACTCCACACATCTTTTGTTCCTTGGATTTTTTCTGGGGGCCATGTGGGCCAGTAACTGGAGGCCATGGTGGTCCAGCCCTCTCAGGCTGTGAAGGGAGGAGGGAACTCTCACCTTCCTCAGACACTTATGAGTGACTTGTCAACAGGACCAACAGTGAGGGGCATCCTTCACCTACTCACCCTCCTCTCTAGCCCCCATATCAAGGAAAATACTGGGAGCATGAGCACACTGGCATGGCAGCTCTGTCCTTCCAAGACTCCCCTCAGCATGACCCTGACAGTCCTCAGTGACAGTTGCATGATCTGGGTCCGTGAAACATATCTCTCTTTATGCAGCGTTGGAATGAGTCATTCCAGTCTGTGATTGCTGAATGGGAAACCTATGATGGGATGCTTCAGCTGCCTGGACACACTGAGACACTTTTCTGAAGCAGCAGGGCCAGCTACCTGAAGAGCCATCTTGTCCATTTGACCAACCACACTAGCTCTCTGTAGAAACCTCAAGCATTTTACATCAACTCTTGTCAACCACATTTTCAGGAAAAGACAATCTTTCTGAATCCATATCTATCAGCAGAGGACCATTTGTGACCTGAACAACCTCTCAGTGAAGATTTTCAAGCTCTGCTCCACATGCTGCAAAGCTCATCAGGGCCTCTGCTTTAGTAGGAGGAAAGCATCATTCTCACAATCTTGATCCATGCCTCCTTTCCTTTGATGCAGAATCAGTGTGATTTAAGGTGGATGAATGAGAGACACATCATGTTTGGGGGCAAGAAGGAACATAAACCACTTGGAAGTATAAAGGTTGCATCTTTGCTTATTTGGTTTTTTTTTAAAACTTTTAATTGTGGTAAGAAATACATAATATAAAATTTACCATTTTAACAATTAAAAATTTTTTTTAAATTTATTTTTGTTTTTTTTTAATTTTTAATTTTTATTTTTTTCAGATGTACATCATTTTTCGAATTCTGTATACATTACATCATGTTCACCACCCGAACACTAATTATAGTGCATCCCCTCACATGTGACCCTAATCACCCCTTTTGCCCTCCCCCCCTTCCCAAATGGTAACCACCAGTCCAATCTCCAATGCGATGTTTTTTTTTTTTTTTGTCGTTTTTATCTTCTACTTATGAGTGAGATCATATGGTATTTGACTTTCTCCCTCTGACTTATTTCATTTCGCCTAACACCCTCAAGGTCCATCCATGTTGTCACAAATGGCTGGATTTCGTCATTTCTTATGGCTGAGTAGTAGTCCATCGTGTATATATACCACATCTTCTTTATCCATTCATCCCTTGATGGGCACCTAGGTTGCTTCCAAGTCTTGGAGATTGTGTACAATGCCGCAATGAACATAGGGGTGCAAGTATCTTTATGCTTTTGTGTTTTCAAGTTCTTTGGATAAATACCCAGCAGTGGAATAGCTGGATCATATGGGAGATCTATCCTTAATTTTCTGAGGATACTCCATACTGCTTTCCATAGTGGCTGCACCAGTTTGCACTGCCACCAGCAGTGAACAAGGGTTCCCTTCTCTCCACATCCTCTCCAACACTTGTTGTTTCCTGTCTTGTTAATTATAGCCATTCTGACCAGTGTCAGGTGATAACCTCATTGTAGTTTTGATTTGCATTTCCCTGATAGCTTATGATGTTGAGCATCTTTTCATATGCCTGTTGGCCATTGGTATATCTTCTTTGGAGAAATCTCTGTTCAGATCTTTTGCCCATTTTCTAATTGGATTGTTGGGGTTCTTTTTTTGTTAAGCTGTATGAGTTCTTTGTATATTTTGGATATTAACCCCTTATCTGATATATGGTTTGCAAATATCTTCTCCCAATTGTTAGGTTGTCTTTTCGTTTTGTTGATGGTTTCCTTTGCTGTACAGAAGCTTTTTAGTTTGATGTAGTCCCATTCATTCATTTTTTCTTTTGTTTCCCTTGCCTGGTCAGACATGGGACTTGAAAATATGCTGCTCAGACCGATGTCAAAGAGCATACTGCCCATGTTTTCTTCTAGAAGCTTCATGGTTTTGGGTCTTACATTCAAGACTTTAATCCATTTTGAGTTGATTTTTGTGCATGGTGTAAGGGAATGGTCTACTTTCATTCCTTTGCATGTGGCTGTCCAGTTTTCCCACCACGATTTATTGAAGAGATTCTCCTTTCTCCATCGTATGCTCTTGGCTCCCTTGTCGAGTACTAGCTGTCCATAAATGTGTGGGTTTACTTCTGGGCTCTCAATTCTGTTCCATTGATCCGTGTGTCTGTTTTTGTGCCAGTACCATACTGTTTTGGTTACTATGGCTTTGTAGTATAATTTGAAATCAGGGAGTGTGACACCTCCAGCTTTGTTCTTTTTTCTCAGGAATCCTTTGGCTATTCGATGTCTTTTGTTGTTCCATATATATTTTAGGATTCTTGTTTCTATTTCAGTGAAAAATGTCTTTGGAACTTTGATAGAGATTACATTGTATCTGTAGATTGCTTTAGGGAGTATAGACATTTTATCTATGTTAAATTTTCCCATTCCAAGAGCACGGAATATCTTTCCATTTCTTAGTGTCTTCTTCTATTTCTTTTGACAATGTTTTACAATTTTCAGTGTATAGGTCTTTCATTTGTTTAGTTAAATTTATTCCTAGGTAGTTTATTCTTTTTGTTGGAATTGTAAATGGGATTGTTTTCTTAATTTCTCTTTCTGCTACTTCATTGTTAGTGTATAGAAACACAACTGATTTTTATGTTGATTTTTTACCCTTCAACTTTACTATTTTCCCATTTATTATTTCTAAAGCGTTTTGGTGGATTCTTTAGGGTTTTCTTTATATAAAATCATATCATCTGCAAATAGTGACAGTTTTACTTCTTCCTTTCCAATATGGATCACTTTTATTTCCTTTTCTTGCTTGATTGCTCTGGCTAGAACTTCCAAATTATGTTAAGTAAGAGTGGTGAAAGTGGGCATCCTTGTCTAACTCCTGTTCTTAGAGGGATAGCTTTAAGTTATTCACCATTGGGAATGATATTAGCTGTGGGTTTGTCATATATGGCTTTTATTATGTTGAGGTACTTTCTATACCCATTTTATTCAAGGTTTTTATTGTAAATGGAGGCTGTATCTTTCAAATATTTTCTCCTCATCTATTGAGATAATCATGAGAGTTTATTCTTCATTCTGTTAATGTGGTGTATCACGTTGATGCATTTGCCAATGTTGAACCATCCCTGCATCCCTGAAATAAGTCCCACTTGATCACAGTGTATGATATTTTTAATGTATTGTTGTATTCGATTTGAAAGGATTTTGTTAAGAATTTTTGCATTGATGTTCATCAGTGATATTGCCCTATCATTTTCTTTTTTTGTGTTGTCCTTGCCTGGTTTTGGTATCGGGGTAATGTTGGCTTCATAGAATGAATTAGGAAGCCTCCCCTCCTCTTCAATTTTTTGGAAGAGTTTGAGAAGGATAGGTATTGTGTCTCTTTGAATGTTTGGTAGAATTCACCAGGGAAGATGCCTAGTCCTGGAATTCATTTTGGGGGACTTTTTTGATTTCTGTTTCCATCTCCTTATTGGTGATTGGTCTATTCGAATTCTCTATTTCTTCTTGATTAAGTTTTGTAAGGTTTCACGATTCTAAGAATTTATCCATTTTTTCTAGAACATTCAATTTGTTGGCATATAGCTTTCTGTAGTATTCTCTTACAATCTTGTATTTGTGATGTATCCATTGTAATTTCTCCTCTTTCATTTCTGAGTTTAAGTTTTCTCTCTTTTTTTCTTGGTGAGTCTAGCTAAAGGTTTGTCAATTTTGTTTTCAAAAAACTAGATCTTAGTTTCATTGATTCCCCCCCCCATTTTTAAGACTCTATTTCATTTATTTCTCCTCTTATTTTTGTTATATCTTTCCTTCTACTGATTTTGATCTTTGTTCTTCTCTTTCCAGGGCTGTTAGATGCACTGTTAGATTGTTTATTTGAGATTTTCTTGTTTGTTGAGGTAAGCCTATATTGCTATAAACTTCCCTCTTAGAACCACTTTTGATGTATCCCATAAATTTTGACATGTCGTATTTTCATTTTCATTTGTCAAGTACTTTTTGATTTCTTCATGGACTCAATCGTTATTCAGTAGCATTTTGTTTAATCTCCACATTTTTGTGGCTTTTCCAATTTTCTCCCTTTAGTTGATTTCTAGTTTCATACTGTTGTAGTCAGAAGAGATGCTTGGTATTATTTCAATCTTCTTAAGTTTGTTGAAACTTGTTTTGTGGCCTAATATGTGATATATTATGGAGAATGTCCAATGTGCATTTGAAAAGAATGTGTATTCTGCAGTTTTTGGATGGAATGTTCTGTATATATCTACTAAATCCATTGGTCTAATGTGTCATTTAAGATCACTGTTTCCTTATTGATCTTCTGTTTGGGTGATCTATCCATTGGTGTAAGTAGTGTGTTCAAGTCCCCTATTATTATTGTGTTGCTATTTCTCATTTTATGTCTTTTATTAACTGCTTTATATATGGAGGTTCTCCCATGTTGGTTGCAGATATATTTATGTGTTATATCCTCTTGTTGCATTGTTCCCTTTATCATCATGTAGTGCCTTTCTTTGTCTCCTGTTACAGTTTTTGTTTTAGTTTCTTTTTTCTGAGATAACTATTGCTACCCCAGCTTTGTTTCATTTGCCATTTGCATGGAGTATCTTTTTCCATCCCTTCACTTTCAGTTTATGAGTGTCTTTAGGTCTGAAGTATGTCTGTTGTATGCAGCATATATATGGGTCTTGTTTTTTTATCCAATTGGCCACCCTATGCTTTTTGAGTGGAGCATTTACTCCATTGACATTTATAGTAGCTCTTGGTAAGAATGTGTTTATTGCCATTTTGTTAATTTTTCCAGGGTGTTTTAGTAGTTCTAATCTGTTCCTTTCTTCTTCTCTTGCTCTGTTCTCTGTGGTTTGATGGCTTTCTTTTTTTTTTTTTTTTATTATGTTGGGGTTCCTTTCTCTTATTTTTTTTGTATTTATTATTAGTTTCTGTTTTGTGATTACCATGTGGTTCATATAAAATAACCTATGTATGTAACAACCTATATTAAGTTGATAGTCTTTTAAGTTTGATCTGTTGCTAAGCTCTACTCCTTTACTCCTCTCCTTCCACATTTTATGTTTTTGATATCATATCTAACCTCTTTTTTGTTCCTGTATATCCATTGCCCTCTTATCGTGGAAATAGATAATTTTAGTATTTTTGTCTTTTGACCATATTAGCTTCATAGGTGGTTGATCTTTCTTGTATATTTGCCTTTACCAGTGATTTTACTGCTTTTTTTGATAATTTTCCTATTCCTACTTATGGTCTTCTGTTTTCCACTTAAGTTCCATTAGCATTTCTTGTAAATCTGGTTTCTTGGTGATAAACTCCCTTAGTTTTTGATTGTCTGGGGAACACTTTATCTCTCCTTCCATCCTAATGATAACCTTGCTAGGGAGAGTAGTCTTGGCTGCAGGTGTTTTCCTTTCAGCACTTTAAATATATCACTCTATTCCCTTCTAGCCTGTAAAGCTTCTGGTGAATAGTCAGCAGGCAACCTTATGTGGTTTCCTTCGTACATAACTTGTTGCCTTTCTCTTGTGGCTTTTAGGATTCTCTCGTTATGTTTAATTAGAGGACATTTTAAGTATAATGTGTCTTGGTGTGGGCCTCTTTGGGTTTATCTTGTTTGGTGCTCTCTGTACCTGAATGTCTGCTTCCTTCCTTAGGTTAGGAAAGTTTTCAGGTATTATTTCTTCAAATAGATTCTCTTCCCCTTTGTCTCCATATTCTTCTTCTGGGACACCTGTAGCACAGATGTAAGAGCACTTGGTCTTGTTCCAGAGGTCCCTTATAATGTGCTTATTATTTTTAATTCTTTTTTCTTTTATCTGTTCTGCTTGGGTGATTTCTTCTAGTCTTTCATCCAGCTGATCCATTCTTCTGTATTATTTACTCTGCTTTTGAGTCCCACAAGTGAATTTTTCATTTCCAGTGTTGCATTTTTAATTTCTGATTTCTTCTTTTTCATATTTGCCAATTCTTGTTGAAGTTCTCACTAAATCCATCCATTGTTCTCCCAAGCTCAGTGAGCATCTGAACATCTTATTACTCTTTGCTCGAACTCTTTTTCACTTAGATTGTTTTTCTCTGTTTCATTTAGTTCTTTTTCTGAGGTTTTGTCCTGTTCCCTTACATGGAACATATTCCTTTGTCTCCTCATTTTGCCTATTTCTCTGTGCTTATATCTATGTATTAGGTATGTCAGCTACACCTCCCAATCTTGGAGAGATGGACTTATGTACAAGATTCCTTATGAGGCCCAGCAGTTTGCTTCCCTCTCATCACCAGTTCCAACTCTTTCTGGATGTCTCTGTGTGGGCTACATATGTCCTTCTGTTATAGCAGGGTTGCTCTTGCTACAGGTGCCCAGGGAGTGTAGGCTGTCCCCCTGGCATGCTGGTTGTAATGCTTAGCTGCATTTAGCTGTTATGGTCCTTTCAGTCACTTTATCAGGCATGGGAAGCTCCAGCATAGTTGGCTGCAAGGACTAATAGCACATTCCTGTTTCAGTTTTTCTAAGTGAGTAGGCCATCAGTATGGCTGGTTGCTAGGCTCAGTACCTTACAATTGCTGCAGGCCTGCTGCCGGCAAGGCTGTTGTCAGCTGTCTCAGGGTTGTAGGTGAGTGGGCCTAGCACAGGTATTGGAGCGCCCAGTTTTTCAGGCCTTTGAAGATGGGGCCAATCCCCTATGTGGCTGTTTGAGAAGCACAAGTCTGCTGCAGCTGACAGTCCTCACCACCCACAGGGCCACACACCCTGTCAACAGAGTCCTGCCCTAAGTGTGTGTCCAGATTCACTCAAGTGGACTCAATTGCCCCACTGCAGAATTCCCACATGCTCCACAAATGCAGGCCTTCCCCTCACACACATCCTGCCCCACAGAGGCAGATCCACTCACCTGGTAGCATCTGTATCAGTCACCCCACCTATGTGGACCCACAAGTTGTCTAAGTTCTTGCTCTTTGCAGGCTGCCTGCCCTGGTTAAGCTGGACTAAATTGGTGGTCTGGTGGGGGTGGGGGGCAGACTCCTGCACTAACAGGTCAGAGGAAGAACTCCAATGGTATCTGCCAGTGTCTGTCTCAACACACCTGAAGTAGACCAGAATAATGGTTACCACCAATGTCTAAGTCCCTGCAGGGGTCTTGCCTCTCATTGAGATGCTCCCAGAGTCTATCAGGTGAGTCTCTTTTCACCAAAGGATAGTGCACCTTCCTTCTGGTGATTTTAGGTAGCTTTCTGAAGAGGGTGAATTGGTGCATGGGCTCTTTTTCTCCCTTTGTGTCTGATAGTGTTTCTGGGGATACTCCTCATTTTAGTTAATAGCCAACAAAAGTATTCCAGGTATTAGGACACTTGCCTCAGTTGTGCCGAGTCCAAAAGCTGTTTATTGTGGTAATGCTCCCTTGCTCAGATTCACCACTCCTGTATGGAAGGCTTTGTACCTTAAGGTTGTGTCCAGCTAGCCACGAATAATCGTGGCTATAAGATGGCTTTTTTCCTCTCTAGAAAGGAATTTCTGCCTCTTCCACTGCCATCAGCACCATCCCTTGTTGTGGTGGTTCTTTTTATCCAGTTTTCAGTTCTTTCTTAGGGGTAATTGTTCAAAGAGTAGTTGTAAATTCATTCTGTCCATGGGAGGAGGTGAGTTCAGAGTCTGCCCATGCCACCATCTTGACGCCATCTGCTGAAAAGTCTTATAGAAGATGTTCCTAAAGAACTAGAAGCACGATTCTTTATCCCCTGTGTTCTTTAAGTGAATGAAATTCATAGATATTCCCTCATGCTTTTAGTGAAATGTTTGATCTGTCTTATATGAAGACGTTCCTAAATGGCTGTAAGCAAGACAGATTAACCACAGTTTTCTTTCCTTGATTGAACGTTATAGACATTACGTCACAACTGGAGTGGTATGTTTTTTAAGGCTTATATGAGGATGTTCTTAAATAGCTACCTGAAAGCTTAGTTCACCACAGTGTTATTTCATTATAAGGATGTCATCACCATTCTTTAAACCATATAATAAAATCTTTGAAAACCTTTATCAGAAGATGTTCCTGAAAGTTAGGTACAGCACAATATTCTTTCTTTGTAAGAAAATGATCAGTGTTATGTGAGGCCTTAGCTAAAATGCTTGAAAAGTCTTGTAAGAAGATGTTCCTAAACAGCTACAACCGAGATGGATTAACCACTGGCTTATTACCCTGAATGAACATTATAGATATTCTGTCACACTGGTTGTGATGTTTGTTGTCTTATATGAAGATTTTCCTAAATAATTACTTGCAAGCTGGGTTTAGAAAAGTGATCTTTCCTTGTGATAAAGTAATAGTCGTTCTGCATAACATATACTGAAATGTCTGAAAGTCTTATAAGAAGCTGTTCCTAGTGATCTACAGGCAAGATGGTTTAACTGCAGTGTTCTTCCAGTGAATGAATGTTATAGACACTCTGTCATACCTGTACTGATATGTTTGTTAAGCCTGATATGAACATGTTCCTGAATAGCTACCTGCAAGCTGGGTTCACCACAGTGTTCTTTCATTGTAAGAATGTGATACCATCCTGTGCAGCATATTCTAAATTGTTTGGAAACCCATAGAGGAAGATGTTTCTAAACAGCTGCAAACAAGTTGGTTTAACCACAGTGTGATTTCACAGAATGAATGTTATAGATATCTGTCCCACCTGTAATGAAATGTTTGGTAATGTTCCTAAACAGCTATGTGCAAGCTAGGTTCAACACAGTGTTTCTTTCCTTGTAAGAAAGTGATAGCCATTGTGTTCAGAATATACTGAGATGTTTGAAACTCATATTAGAAGATGTTTCTGAAGAGCTAGAAGTAAGATGGTTTACTACAGTGTTCTTTCAGTGAAAGAATGTTATGGATATTCTGTCATGCAGGGAGTGACTTGTTTGTTAGCTCTTATATGTGAATGTTCCTTAACAGGTATCTGCAAGCTGGGTTCAGCACAGTGTTCTTTGATTATAAGGGAGTTATAGGCAGTCTGTCAGGCCTAAGCTAAAATGTCTGAAATGTTTTATACAAAGATTTTCCTAGAAAGCTACAAGCAAGATGGCTTAACTACAGTGTTCTTCCAGTGAATGAACACTATAAATATTCTTCCACAGCTTTATTGATATGTTTGTTAAGTATTATATCAAGATATTTCTAAACAGCTACCTGAAAGCTTGGTTCAGCACAGTGTTCTTTCCTTGTCAGGACTTGTTAGCCATTCTGTTTGGCATATAGTCAAAAGTTTGAAAAGTCATATATGAAGATGTTCCTAAAGAGCTCCAAGCAAAATGGCTTAACCAGAGTGTTATTTCATCATTGAATGTTAAGATAGTCTGTCCTGCCTGTAGTGAAATGTTCATTAAGAGTTATATGAAGATGTTTCTAAACAGCTGTCTTCAAGCCTGGTTCAGTACAGTGTTCTTTCATTGTAAGAAAGAGAGGCATTCTGTAAGGTATAAGCTGAAATGTTTGAAAAGTCTTATAAGAAAATATTCCTAAACAAATACAAGCAAGACAATTTAAACACAATGTTCTTTCAGTGAATGAACATTGTAAGTGTTCTGTCATGCCTGTAGTGACAAGTTTTTTAACCTGCATTTGTATATTCCTAAAAAGTTATGTGCAGACTGGGCTCACAATAGCGTACTTTCCCTGTGAGACAGTGATAGCTGTTTGTGTGGCATATACTGGAATGTTTACAAAGTCATAAAAAGATCATCCCAGAGTACTACAAGCAAGATGGTTTAACCACAGTCTTGGTTCAGTGTATGAATGTAATAGATATTCTTTCACACATGCAGTGAGTTGTTGATAAGTCTTATGTGAAGATGTTCCTAAACAGCTAAATTCAAGATGGCTTAAGCACAGTATTCTTTCAATGTATAAAAGTGATCAGCATTTTGTAAGGTCTAAGCTGAAATGTTTGAAATATCTTGTAAGATGTTCCTAAACAGCACAAGCAAGATGGTTTACCCACAGTGTTATTTCAGAGAATGAATGTTATAGATATTCCCTGATGCCTGTAGTGAAATGTTTGAGAAGTCTTGTAAGAAAACATCCATAAACAGCTACAAGCAAGATGGTTTAATTATGCTGTTATTTCAATGAATTAATTTTATAGAAACTGTGTTACCCCTGTAATGAAATGTTGAACAGTCTTATATGAAGATGATTCTAAATAGCTACATTTAAAATGGATTCAGAATGGTGTTCTTTCATTGCAAGAAATTGATAGGGTTCTGCAAAGCATAACCGAAATCTTTCAGAATTCTTATAAGAAGATTTTCCTAAGCAGTTACAAAATTTTTTAACTCCAGTGTTCTTTAAGTGAATGAAAGTTATAGATATTCCTTCACACCAATAGTGAAGTGTTACATCATGATGTTACTAAACAGCTACAAGGTCATTTATCCACAGCATCCTTTAATTGTGAGAAAGTGACATTCATTCTGTAAGGGGTGTACTGAACTGTATGTAAGCCTTCTCTGATGACGTTCCTAAACACCTACAAGCAACATAGTTTCACCCAAGTCTTCTTTTGTTGTAAGAAAGTGATAGCCATTCTGTATGGCATCTACTGAAAAGTTTGAAAAGTCTTAATATAAGATGTTCCTAAAGAGCTAAAAAAAGATATTTCAACCATATTATTGTTTCATTAAATGAACGTTAAATATATTCTGTCCTGCTTGTTGTGAAATGTTTGCTAACTCTTATGTGTAACCATTTGTAAACAGCTACCTTCAAGCTGCTTTCAGCACAATGCTTTTTCATTGTAAGAAATTGATAGCTGTTCTGTAAGGCCTAACCTGAAATGTTTGACATAATGTGTATAACATTCATTCAGAGAAAGAACACTGTGGTTAAACCATGTTGTTTGAAGCTATTTAGGAACATTTTCATGTAAGACATTTCAAACATTTCAGTATATGTCTTACATAATGACTGTAATTTTCTTACAGTGAAAGAACACTGTGGTGAACCATCTTGCTTGTAGATGTTTAGGAACATTTTAATACAAAACATTCCAAACATTTCCTTATATGCCCTAAAGACATCTGTCACTTTCTTACAGTGAAAGTACACTGTGTTAAACGGTCTTGATTGTAGCTCTTTAGGAACACCATATAAGAATTATCAAACATTTCACTATTGGTGTGAGAGAATATCTATAATAATCTTTCACTGAAACAACACTGTGGCTAAACCAATGTGCTTGTAGCAGTTTAGGTACATTTTATTAGAAGATATTTCAAATATTTCAGCATATGCCTTATAGAATGACTTTCACTTTATTGCAAGGAAAACACTGTGCTGACCCAGAGTGCACATAGTTGTTTAGGAACATCTTCATGTGAGACTTATCAAACTTTTCACTATGGGCGTGTCAGAATATGTATAACTTTCATTCACTGAAAGAGCATGGTGCTTAAAGCATTTTTCTTGCATCTGTTTAGTAAATCTTCATATAAGACATCAAAAAATTCACTATTGCATGAGTGAATATCTATAACTTTCATTCACTGAAAGAATACTTTGGTTAAACCTTCTTGCTTACAGCTCTATAAGACATCTTCTTATAAGATTTTTGAATTATTTCAGATTATACCTTATAAAATGACTATGACTTCATTACAATGAAAGAACACTGTTCTGAACCCACCTGAAGCTGGCTACTTAGAAACACCTTCATATAAGACTTAATCAAAGAATTCACTACAGTTGTAACAGAATATCTATAACATACATTCACTGCAATAACACTGCTGTTAAACTGTCTTGATTGTAGCTATTTAGGAACATCTTTTAAGACCTTTCAAACATTTCAAGTTATGCTTTATGGAACACCTATCACACTCTTACAATAAATGATCACTGTGCTGAAACTAGCTTGATGGTAGTCATTTAGAAACAGCCTCATACAACATTTATCAAACTTTTCACTGCAGGCTGGAGAGAATGTCTATAAATTTATTTACTAAAGGAACACTGTAGTTAAACAATCTTACTTGTAGCTGTAGAAACATCCTCCTATAAGATTTTCAAAGATTTCAGTATATGCTGTACAGAATGGCTATCATATTCTTACAAGGAAAGATCATGTGCTGAACCAAGCTTGCAGGTGGCTGCTTAGGAACATCTTCATGTAAGACATAAGAAACATTTCACTACAAGTGTCACTGAGTTTCTGTAACATCATTCACTGACAGAACACTGTAGATAACCATCCAGTTTGTAGCTCTTTAGGAACAGCTTCATGTGAGGCTTATCAAACACATTTCACCACAGGCCTGAGGGAATATTTGTAACTATCATTCACTGAAAGAAGACGTGTTGAAACCATCTTGCTTGTTGCTGCTTAGGAACATCTTCCTGTAAGACCTTTCAAAAATTTCAGGTTATGCCTTAGATAATGCCTATCACTTTTGTACAATGAAAGTACACTATGAAAATCCAGCTTGAAGGTAGTTGTTTAGAAAAATCTTCATGTAAGATTTTCAAATATTTCACCACAACTGTGATAGAATATCTATAATATTCAAGCACTGAAATAACACTGTAGTCCAACTCTCTATGTTGTAGCTCTTAAGGAACATTTTCATACAAGATTTTTCAATCATTTGTGTATATGCTGAACAGAATGGCTATTATTTTCTTATGAGGAAAGAACAGCTTGCTGAACCAGCTTGCACATAGCTGTTTAAGAACACTTTTATAGGGGATTTATCAAATATTTTACTACAGCTGTGAGGAAATATCTGCACCTTCCATTCACTGAAAGAACACTGTGGTTAGAGCATCTTACTTGTAGCTGTTTAGGAACATCTTCTTATAAGGCTTTTCAAGAGTTTTAGATTAGGGCTTTGGGAAAACTGATCACTTTCTTACGTTAAAGAACAAGGTGCTGATCCCAGCTTGAATGTAGCTGTTTAGAAACGTCTTCACATAAGACTTATCATACATTTCACTGCAGGTAGGACAGAATATCTATAACACTCATTCACTGAAATAACACTGTGGTTAAACCATCTTGCTTGGAGCTCTTTAGGTACATTTTCTTACAAGACATTTTACGCATTTCAGCATATGCCATTCATGATGCTATTACTTTCTTTATAGGAACTACATTCTGCTGAACCCAGTTTGCATGTAGACATTTAGGGACATCTTATAAAACTTATCAAATATTTCACTACAGATGTGACAGACTATTACATTCACTCACTGAAAGAACACTATGGTGAGACCATATTCCTTATACCTGTTTAGGAACATCTTATAAGACATTTCAAACTTTTCAGGTTAGTCCTTAAAGGCTATCACTTTCTTACAATGAAAGAACTCTGTGATGAACCCAGCTTGCTGGTATCTATTTAGGAACTTCTTCACATAAAACTTATCAAACATTTTACTACAAATGTGAGGGAATATCTATAACTTTCATTCACTGAAAGAACACTGTTTAAACATCTTGCTTGTAGCTCTTTAGGGTCATCTTCTTATAAGACATTTCAAACATTTAAGTTTACGCCTTAGAGAACAGCTATCGATTTCTTACAATGAATGAACACTGTGCTGACCCAGGTTGAAGGTAAGTTGTCCAGAATCATCTTCTTATAAGGCTTATCAAACATTCCACTATAGGCAGATCAGAATACTTATAACATTCATTCACAGAAATATATGTTGGTTACACCATCTTGCTTGTAGCCCTTTTAAGTACATTTTCTTACAAGACATTTCCAACATTCAGTAAATGCTGTACAGGACAGTTATCACTTTCTTACAGGGAAACACACTGTGCTGAATTCCACTTTCAGGTAGTTGTTTAAGAATATCTTCGTTTAAGACTTATCAAAAATTTCGTTACACGCATGACAGAATATAATATTCATTCACTGTAAGAACACTGTACTTCAACCATCTTGCATGTAGCTGCTTAGGAATGTCTTAATTTATGACTTATCAAACATTTCACTACTGGCAGGAGAGAATATTTTAACTTTCATTCAGGGAAAGAAATCTGTTAAACCATCTTACTTGTAGCTGTTTAGAAACATCTTCATAGGGGCTGGCCTGGTGGTGCAGTGGTTAAGTGCACACATTCCACATCTCAGCAGCCTGGGGTTCACAGGTTTGGATCTCAGTTGTGGACATGGCACCACTTGGAAAACCATGCTGTGGTAGGTGTCCCACACATAAGGTGGAGGAATATGGGCACAGATGTTAGCTTAGGGCCTGTCTTCCTCAGCAAAAAGAGGAGGGTTGGCAGTAGTTAGTTCACGGCTAATCTTCCTCAAAAAGAAAAAATCTTCATATAAGACTTAACAAACATTTCACTATTGGCAGGATAGAGTATCTATACCATTCATTCAGTGAAAGAAGACTGTGGTTAAACCATCTTTCTTGTAGGTATTTAGGAACATCTTCCTATAAGACCTATCAGACATTTCAGTACGTGTGAAAGAATATCTATAACATTCATTCACTGAAAAGACACCTTGTTTAAACCATTTTCCTTGGTGCTTTTGGAACATCTTCATATGGGCTTTTCAAACATTTCAGTATATGCCAAACAGAATGGCTTCACTTTCTTTCAATGAATGAACACTCTGATGATACCATCTTGCTGGTAGCTATTTAGGCAATGTTCATATAAGACATAGTAAACTTCACTACAAGCATGAAGGAATATCTATAACTTTCATTCACTGAAATAACACTGTGGAGAACCATCTTGTTTGTAGTTCTTTAGGTACATTTTCTTACAAGAAATTTCAAGCTTTTGTTACATGGGGCATACAGAATGATCTTTCTTACAGGGAAATAAACTGCGCTGAATGCCAGCTTGCAGGTAGCTGTTTAGGAACATCTTCTTATAAGACTTATCAAATATTTCACATCAAGCATAAGATAATACATAAGATAAGTAACATTCTTTCACTGAAAGAACACAGTAGTTAAACATTCTTACTTGTAACTGTTTTGAAACATCTTCACATAAAACATTTCACTACGGGAATGAGGGAATATCTATAACATTCAATCACTGCAAGAATATTGTGGCTAAATGATCTTACTTGTAGATGCTGAGGAATATATTCTTGAAAGACTTTTCAAATATTTCAGGTTAGGCCTTAGAGAATGCCTATCACTTTCTTAGAATGAAAGAACACTGTGCTGAATGAAGCTAAAAGGTAGCTCTTTAGAAATATCTTCATAGAACATAACATAATTTTACTACTGGTGGGATAGATTATCTATAATATTCATTAACTGAAAAATCACAGAGGTTAACCATCTTGCTTGTAGCTGTTTAGGAGAACCTTCATAGAAGATGTTAGAAACATTTCAGATTAGGCCTTAAGGAAAGGCTATCAATTTCTTACATGGAATTAACACTGTGTTGAATCCAACTTGTAGATAGCTATTTAGGAAAATCCTCATATACAACTTATCAAGTATTCTCCATAGGAATTACAGAATACCTAGAATGTTTATTCACTGAAAATATCCATTGGTTAAACGATCTTGCTAGTTAGCAGTTTAGGAAGATCCTTGCATAAGGTTTATCAAACATTTCACTACAGGTATGACAATATATATATAACATTTTTCACCGATGCAATACTGTGGTTAAAGCACGTTGCTTATAGATTCTTAGGAACATGTTATTATGAGACATTTCAAACATTTCTGGTTAGATCTTACAGAATGGCTATCATTTCTTACAATGAAAGAACACTGACTGACCCCAGCTTGAAGGTGTCTGTTTAGAAACACCTTCGTGTAAGCCATCAAAAATTTCACCAGAGGCAGGATAGAATGTCTATAACATTCATTAACTGAAATAACACTGTGGTTAAACCATCTTGATTGTGGCTCTTTAGGAACATCTTGTATGACTTTTCAAGTATTTCTGTATATGTTGTGGAGAATGGCTGTCACATTCTTACAAGGAAAGAATGCTGCAGAACATATCTTGGTAGCTGTTTAGGAACATCTTCATATAAGATGATAAACATTTCACTACAGGTGTGACTGAATAACTGTAACACTCATTCACTGAAAGAACACTGGTTAAACCATCTTGCTTCTAGGTGTTTAAGAACATCTTCATATAAGAGCTAGCAACGATTTTACTACAGGTGTGATGGTTATCTATATCTTTCATTCACTGAGAGAACACTGTGGTTAAACCTTCTTGCTTGTAGCTGTTTAGGAACATCTTCTTATAAGACTTTTCAAACATTTCATGTTATGCCTTACAGAACACACTTTCTTACAATGAAATTACTCTGTGCTGAACCCAGCTCGAAGGTAAATATTTAGAAAAATCTTCATATGTGACTTATCAGGGGAATGCTGAGACAATGGTGGCATAGCAGGACTCTGAATTCACCTCCTCCCATGAACCAAATAAATTTACAGTTACCCTTGGCACAAGTACACTTGACGACTGGAAACTGGAGAAAAAGAACCCCTACAACAAGGGACAGTGCTAACTAAGGTGAAAGATCAAGAAATATCTTTCTGGGGAAGAAAAAAACACATTCTGGTCATGGTGCTTCATAGTCAATTGCAATCTTAAGGTCCAAAGCTTTCCCTTGAGGAGAGGGTATCTGAGCACAGAGAGCTAAACCACAATAAGTAGCTTTTGAACTCAGCACCACCGAGATGAATGTCATAGTATCTGGCTTTGCTGGCTCTTAAAAACAATGATGAATACCCCCTGAAGAGCTATGGAACATAAGAGAAAGAAAATCCTGCTCCTAACAAGCCCATGAAAAATTTACTCATTTCATAAAGTAACACAAAATCACCAGAAAGAAAGATGCTCAGCTCTTTGGTGCAAAGAGACTCACATGATAGGCCCTGGGTGCATCTCAAGGAAGAAGGAGGCAGCTGGGACCACCTCCACAGGGACTGAGACATTGGCAGCAGCCATGATTGTGACCTATAATAGGCATACTAACACAGATACTGGCAGACATCATTGGAGTTACTGGCATGTTAGGAGTTTTCCCTGACCACTAGAGCACTGTTTTAATCCAGCTTACTCAGGGCAGGTAGCCCTCCCTAGGGGTGAGCCCCATGACCAGCAAGCCCTTGTGGGCCTGCATATGTGGGATGTGTGGTCTCATTGCAGTGGGGAGGATGGGTCTGCCTTCATGGGACAGAGAGTGCATGAGGGGTGGGCCTGGGGTGTCTGAGTGTGTGGGAACTCTGCAGCAGGGTAAGTGGGTCCACATCAGTGTGGTGGGTGTGCACTCAGGGCAGGACTGTGTAGATGGGTTGGATGGGCCCAAGGGTGGTGGGGCTTGTCAGCTGCAGCAAACTTGTGCTTTTCAAATAACCACATAGGGGATCTGCCCCACCTCCAATGCCTGAAACAATTGTTTGCTGCCACACCAGGGACCAGTGCCACCCAGCTACTCTCCTGAGAGAGCTGACAACAGCCTTGCAGGGTAGATGCCTACAGCAAGTGTGAGTCCCTGAGCCTAGCAACCAGCCGTGCTGGATACCTCCTTATTTAACAGAAAAACTGCAGGAGGATTGTCATATTAGACTTTTCAGCCAACAATTCTGGTATCCCCTGCCCAATAAAGTGACTGAAGGGACCATAGAAGTCACATGCAGCTGAGCCTTACAACCAGCTAGCCAGGGACAGAGTAGCCTTCCTATACACCTGCAGTAAGAGCCACCCTGCCACAACAGGACACATACAGCCCACACAGGGGACACATTTGGAACACTGGAATAGGTAATGACAGGGAAGCATGTTTCTTGGTTTCATAAGGAATCTCTTACATAAAGCCAATTCTCTAAGATTGGGAGACATAGCAGATATACCTAAAACATAGATATAAGCACAGAGAAATAGGCAAAATAAGGAGACAAAAGAATATCTTCCAAATATGGAACAGGACAAATCCTCTGAAAAAGAACTAAATGAAACAGAGACAAATAACTTACTTGATAAAAAGTACAAACTAATCATGATAAGGATGCTCACTAATCTTGGAAGAGGAATAGAAGAACATAGTGAAAAATTGAACAAAGTATTGGAAAATATAAGAAAGAACCAACTAGAACTAAAGAATAAAATAAAGGAAAGGAAAAATTCACTAGAGGATATCAATAGCAGAATAGATAATACAAAAGAACAGATCAGTGAGCTGGGTGAAAGACCAGAGGAAATCACCCAAGCTGAACAGAAAAAAGAAAAAGAATGAGGACAGTCTAAGGGACATCTGGGACAACATCAAGTGCAATAACTTCTTTATTAGGTGTCTCAGAAGGAGAAGAAGAGAGACAAAGAGGTAGAGAAGCCATTCAAAGAAATAATTGCTGAACCCTCCTACCTAAGGAAGGAAACAGACATCCAGAGACAGGAAACACAGAGAGCACCAAACAAGAAGAACCCAAAGAGGACCACACCAAGACAAATGATAATCAAAATGACAAGAACTAAAGACAAAGAGAAAATCCTAAAAGCTGCAAGAGAAAGGCAATAAGTTACATAGAAAGGAAATCCCGTAAGTCTATCCACTGACTTCTCAGCAGAAACCTTACAGGCTAGAAGGGAGTGATGTGATTTATTTAAAGTGCTTAAAGGAAAAAGCCTACACAAGAATACTCTACCTGGCAAGGTTATCATTCAGAATGGAGGGAGAGATAAAGAGTTTTCCAGACAAGCCAAAACTAAACGAGTTTAATATCAATAAGCCAGTCTTACAAGAAATGCTAAAGGGACTTATTTAAGTGGAAAAGACAAAAACCACAGATAGGAATAAAAAAATTTATCAACAAAACCAAACAAGAAAATCATTGTTAAAGGCATATATACAATACAGGTAGCAGATCAACCACCTATGAAGTGAACATGAAGGTCAAAAGACAAGATTGCTAAAATTATTTCCATGATAAGAGGATAACAGATACACATGCACAAAAAAGGGGTTAAATATGATAGCAAAAATATAAAATGTAGGAGAAAGGGAGTAAAAAGTAGAGCTTTTAGCAAGAGGTCAAACTTAAGAGACCATCAACATTATATAGATGGCTATATATACATATATTATTATATATGAACCTCATGGTAATCACAAACCAGAAACCTATAATAAATACACAAAAAATTTAGAGAAAGGAAGCCAACATAATACTAAATAAATCCATCAAACCATAAGGGAAGAGAGCAAGAGAAGAAGAGCGGAACAGAGAATAACTAAAACACCCAGAAAAAAAGTAACACAATGGCAATAAGTACATACTTATAAATAGGTACTTTAAATGTCAATAGACTAAATGCTACCATCAAAGACATAGGGTGGCTGATTGGATAAAAAACAAGACCTATATATATGCTGCACACAAGAGACACACTTCAGACCTAAAGACACTCATAAACTGAAAGTGAGGGATGGAAAAAGATACTCCATGCAAATTGCAATGAAAAGAAAGCTGGGGTAGCAATACTTATCTCAGACAAAAGAGACTTTAAAACAAAAACTGTAACAAGAGACAAAGAAGGGCACTATGTAATGATAAAGGGAACAATCCAACAAGAGGATACAACACAGGTAAATGTCTATGCATCCAACATAAGAGCACCTAAATATATAAAGTAATTATTAGCATAAATAAGGAGAAATAGACAACAACGAAATAATTTTAAAGGACTTTAATACTCCACCTACATCAAAGGATAGATCATCCAAACAGAAAATCAATCATGAAACTTTGGCCTTAAATGAAACATTAAACCAGATGGACTTAGTAGGTATATATGGAACATTCTATCCAAAACCCACAGAACCCACATTCTTTTCAAATGGACATAGAACTTTCTCCAGTATAGATCACATCTTAGGCCATAAAATGTTTGAATAAATTTAAGAAGATTGAAATAATACCAAGCATCCTTTCTGACCACAATGGTATGAACCTAGAAATCAACTACAGGAAGAAAATTGGAAAAACCACAAAAATGTGGAGATTAACCAAAATGCTACTGAATAATGATATGATCAAAGGAGAAATAAAAAAATACCTGGAGACAAATAAAAATGAAAATACAACTTGCCAAAATTTATGGGATACAGCAAAAGTGGTTCTAAGAGGGAAGTTTATAGCAATGCAAGCCTACCTAAACAAACAAGAAAAATCTCAAAAAATCTAACAGTGCACATAACAGGACTGGAAAAAGAAGAACAAGCAAAGCCCAAAAGCAGTAGAAGGAAGTAAATAATAAAAATAAGAGCAGAAACAAATAAAATAAAGGCTAAAGAACAATAGAAAAGAATCAATGAAAATAAGAGCTGGTTCTTTGAAAAGGTAAACAAAATTGACAAATCCTTAGTCAGAATCATCATAAAAATAAGAGAGAATGCTCAAATAAATAAAATCAGACATGAAAGAGGAGAAAATTACAATGAAAACCTCAGAAATATAAAAGATTATGAGTATATGAAAAGCTATACACCAATAAATTGGATAAACTAGAAATAATAGATAACTTCTTAAAATCATACAACGTTTCAAAACTGAATCAAGCAGAAATGGAAAATTTGAATAGACCAACCACCTGTAAGGGATGGAAACTGTAATCAAAAACCTCCCAGAAAATGAAAGTCCAGGAATACATGGCTTCCCTGGTGAATTCTACCAAACATTAAAAGAAGACATAATACCTATCAATTTCCAGCTCTTTCAAAAAATAAGAGGACGAGAATCTTCTTAACTCATTCTACAAGGCCAACGTTACCTTACTACCAAAACCAGACAAGAACAACACAAAAAAAGAAAATTACAGGCCAATATCACTGATGAACATTGATGCAAAAATCCTCAACAAAATACTAGCAAATTGAATGTAACAATACATTAAAAAGGTCATACACAATGATCAAGTGGGATTTATTCCAGGAATGCAGAAATGGTTCAACATTTGCAAATCAATCAAAGTGAAACACCACATTAACAAAAGGAAGACAAAAATCACATGATCATCTCAATAGATGCAGAGGGAGCATTTAACAAGATACAGCATCCATTTATGATAAAAACTCAGAATAAAATAGGTATAGAAGGAAAGCAAGTCAACATAAAAAGGCCATAAATGGCAAACCCACGGCTAATATCATTCTCAATGGAGAAAAACTGAAAACTATCCATCTAAGAACAGGAACCAGATAAGGATGCCCACTTTCACCACTCTTATTTAATATAGCCTTGGCAGTCCTACATGGAGCAATCAGTCAAGAAAAAGAAAGAAAAAGAATCCAAATTGGAAAAGAAGTGAAACTATGACTATTTGCAGATGACATCATTTTATATATAGAAAACTCTAAAGAATTCAACAAAAATTTCCAGAAATAGTAAATGAATACAGTCAATTTGCAGGATACAATATCAACATACAAAAATCAGTTGCATTTCTATACAGTGACAATAAAGTAGTAGAAAGAGAAATTAAGCATACAATATTATTTACAATTGCAACAGAAAGAATGCAATACCTAGGAATAAACTTGACCAAAAAGGTGAAAGACCAGTACACTGAAAATTGTAAAATTTTGTCAAAAGAAATAGAAAGCACAAAGACATGGAAAGATATTTCACACTCTTGAATTGGAAAAATTAACATAGTTAAAATGTCCGTACTTCCTAAAGCAATCTACAGATTCAATGCAATCCTTATCAAAGTTACAATGACATTTTTCACAGAAATAGAGCAAAGAGTCATAAAATTTAAATGGAACAACAAAAGGCCCTGAATAGCCAAGGGAATCCTAAGAAAAACAACAAAGCTGGATACATCACACTCCCTGATTTAAGAATACACTACAAAGCCTTAGTAATCAAAACTGCATGGCACTGGCACAAAAACAGACACACAGATCAATGGAACAGAATTGAAAGCCCAGAAATAAAACCACTCATCTATGAACAGTGAATTTTTGACAACGGAGCAGAGAACACACCATGGAGAAAGGAAAGTTTCTTCAATAAATGGTGTTGGGAAAACTGGGCAGCCACATGAAAAGAATAAAACTAGACCATTATCTTACCCCATACACAAAAATTAACTCAAAGTGGATTAAAGACTTGACTGTAAGACTGGAATCATAAGACTTCTAGAAGAAAACATAAGCAGTATGCTCTTAGACTTTGGTCTTATCAGTAAATTTCAAGAACCATGTATGACAAGGCAAGGGAAACACTAGAAACAATAAACAAATGGGACCAAATAAAACTAAAAAGCTTCTCCACAGCAATGGAAACCATCAACAAAACAAAAACACAACCTAACAACTGGGAGAAGACATTTATAAACCATATATCTGATAAGGGGTTAATATCCAAAATATCCAATGAACTCATACATCTCAACAACAAAAAAACTAACATCCCAATTAAAAATGGGAGAAGATCTGAAAAGACAGTTTTCCAAAGAAGATATCCAGATGGCCAACAGAAACATGAAAAGTTGTTCAACATTAGTAATTATTAGGGAAATGCACATCAAAACTACGATGAAATATCACTTCATGTCCATCAGAATGGCTATAATTAACAAGAGAAGAAATGACAAGTCTTGGAGAAGATGTAGGTAAAGGGAAGTATCCTACATTGCTGATGGAAATGCAAGCTGGTGTAGTGACTATGGAAAACATCATGGAGATTCCTCAAAAAATTAAGAATAGAAGTACCATATGATCCAGCTATTCCACTGCTGGATATTTATCCAAAGAATAGGAAAACATGAATGTGTAAAGATAGATGCACCCTATGTTCATTGCAGCATTATTCACAATATCCAAGACTTGGAAACACCCTAAGTGCCCATCAAGGGACGTATGGATATAGAAGATGTGGTATAGATACACAGTAGAATACTATGGAGCCATAAAAAATGATAAAATGTGGCCTTTTGTGACAACATGGATGGACCTTTAAGGTATTATGCTAAGTGAAATAAGTCACAGGGAGAAAGTCCAACACCATATGACCTTGCTTATAAATAGAAGATAAAAACAACAATAGCAACATCAACCAAACACAGATACAGAGATTAGATTGTTGGTTATCAGAGGGGAAGGGTGGAGGGAGGAAGAGATCACTGGGCATGTGTGTATGCTGATGGATTGTAATTCATCTTTGAGTGGTGAAGATGAAGTAATATACACAAAATCAAAATATACAGATGTACACCTGAAATTTAAATGTTATAAACTAATATAACCTCAGTTTTAAAAAGTACAGTAAAAGCAAAAGAAAAGTTATACCTTTTTGTAAGTCAGATACTGAAATGATAAAAATGTCTTATCAGAAGATGTTCCTAAACAGCTACAAGCAAGGTGGTTTGCCACAGTGTTCTTTCATTGTAAGAAAGTGGCAGCCACTCTGCAAGGCATATACTTAAATGTTTGAAATGTCTCATATGAAGACTTTCCTCAGCAGCTTCCAGCAAGATGTTTTCACAGCAGTGTTCCTTCTTTGTAAGAAGGTGATAGTCGTTCAATAAGGCATAAACTGCTGTGTTTGAATTGTCTTATAAGAAGATGTTTCTAAACAGCTACAAGCATGATGGTTTAATCAAAGTACTATGTCAGTGAATGGATGTTATAGATATGGTCTCATGCCTATAGTGCAATGTTTGATAAGTCTTACAATGGAAATATTCCTAAACAGCTACAAGCAAGATGGTTTAACCTTGGTGTTCTTTCATTGTAAGAAACTGACAGGGGCTTTGTAAAGCATTTACTGAAATGTTTGAAATATCTTATATTATGATGTCCCTAAACACTTACAAGCAATATTGAGCCACCGCACTGTTCCTTCATTGTAAGAAAGTGATATCCGTTCTGTAAGGCATATCCTGAAATATTTGAAATGTCTTATTAGAATATGTTCCTAAACAGTACCGGCAACATTGTTTAACCACAGTGTTCTCTTAGTGAATGAATGTTACATTCTCTCACATCTGTAGTGAAATGTTTGATGTCTTATATGAAGATGTTTTTCAGCAGTTACAAGTAAGATGGTTTCACCACAGTGTTCTAACATTCATGAAAGAAAGATCCATTCGGTAGATATATTCTGAAATTTAAAAAATGTCTTATAAGAAGATGTTCCCAAACAGCTAAAATAAACCTGGTTTAACCACAGTGTTTCTTCAATGTAAGAAAGTGTTAGGTGTTCTATAAGGCACATACAGAAATGTTTGAAATGTTTTATGAGATGTTCCTAAAACTACAAGTAGCATGGTTTAACCACAGTGTTCTAGCATTGAATGAATGTTATTGATATTCTATCATGCATGTAGTAAAATGTTTGAAAAGTCTTGTACAAAGATGTTCCTAAACACCTACAATGAAAATTGTTTAAACACATGTACTTTCGGTGAAAGAATGTTACAGATATTCTCTCAATCCTGTATTGAAATGTTTTGCAACTCTTATATGAAGATGTTCCTAAACAGCTCCAAGCAAGATGGTTTAACCATAGTGTTCTTTCAGTGAGAGTGTTATGACATATTCTCACAAATGCACTGAAATATTTCATAATGCTTACACGAAGAGCTTCCTAAAAAGCTACAAGAAGATGGTTTTTAAACACAAGGCTCTTTATGTAAATGAGTGTTATATATATTCTCTAATACCTGTAATGAAAAGTTTGATAGGTCTTATAGGGAGCTGTTCCTAAACAGCTGCAAGCAAGATGGTTTAACCAAAGTTTTATCTTTCAGTGAAGGAATTTTACAGATATTCCACCCTGCCTATAGTGAAGTGTTTGATAAGTCCTATATGAAGATGTTCCTAAACAGCTATGTGCAAGATGGTTTAACCACAGTGTTCTTTCACTGAAAGAAATGGAAACCTGCTCTGTAAGGCGTTTACTCAGTGTTTTAAATGCCTTAAGTGAAGATATTCCTAAACAGCAACAATCAAGATAGATTCATCACAGTGTTCTTTCATTGTAAGAAAGTGACAGCCATTCTGTACCACATACACGGAAATATTTGAAATGTTTTATTAGAATATGTTCCTAAACAGCTCCCAGCAATGTTGTTTAATCACAGTATTTTTTTGGTGAATGAATGTTACACTCTCTCACATCTGTAGTGAAAAGTTTGATAAGTCTTATATAAAGATGTGTTTAAACGGCTACAAGCAAGATGGTTTCTCCACAGTGTTCTTTCATTTTGAGAAAGTGACAACCACTCTGTAAGGTCTACACTGAAATATTTGAAATGTCTTAAATAAAAATGTTACTAAGCAACTTAAAGCAAGATGTTTTCATGACAGTGATCTTTCATTGTACGAAAGTAACAGTCATTCTATAAGGCATGTAATGCAATGTTTGAGTTGTCTCTAAGAAAATGTTCCCAAATGACTACAAACAGGAAGTCTTAGCCACAGTGTTTTTTCAGTTAATGAATGTTATAGATATTCTCTCATGCATATGTTGAAATGTGTGATAAGTCTTATATGAAAATGTTCCTAAAGAGCTACAAGCAACAAGATTTCACCAAAGTTTCCTTTCAATCTAAGAAAATGAAGGCTGCTCTGAAAGGCGTATACTGAAATTTTGAAGTATCTTATATGAACATGTTGGTAAACAGCTTCAAGCAAGATGATTCCACCACAGTGTTCTTTTACTGTAAGAAGCTGATAGCCTTTTTTCCAGACTACACTGAAGTGTTTGAATTGTCTCATAAGAAGTAGCTCCTGAACAGCTACAAGGAGGATGGATTAATCACATTGTTCTTTCAGTGAATGAATATTACAGATATTCCCTCAGGCCTGTAAAGAAATGTTTGAAATTACTTATGTGAAGTTGTTCTTAAACAACTTTGAGCAACGTGGTTTCACCATAGTGTTCCTTCATTGTGAAAACATGATAGCCATTCCACAAGGCATATATTGAAGTTTTAAAAATGTGTTTTAAGAAGATATTTTTAAACAAATGCAAGCAACATGGTTTAACCCGTGTGGTTTCAGTGAATGAATGTTATATTCTCTCACTGCTGTAGTGAAATGTTGATAATTCTCATATAAAGAGTTTCTTTTTATTTATTTATTCAATTTTGGTTCATCTTTGTTTTTTACTGTGGTAACATTGGTCTATAACATTATACAAACTTTGGTTGTTCAACACTATATTTGAATTTCTGTGTAGATTACATCATGCTCATAACCCAAAGACTGCCTACAATCCACCATGATACACGTGTGCCTAATCATCCCTTTCACCTTCCTCCCTCCCTTCACCCTCTGGTAACCATCAATGCAATCTCTGTCTCTATGTTACTTTGTTGTTGTTTTTATCTTCTATTAATGAGTGAGATCATATGGTATTTCACTTTCTCCCTCTGTCTTATTTCACTTAGTATAATACCCTCAAGGCACATCCATGTTGTCACAAATCACCATATTTCACCCTTTTTTATGGCTGGGTAGTATTCCATTGTGTACGTAGACCACATCTTCTTTATCTATTCATCCCTTGATGGTCACTAAGTGTTTTTTCGAGTCTTGGCTATTGTGAATAATGCTGAAGTGAACATAGGGTGCATATATCTTTATTCATTCATGTTTTTATGTCCTTTGGATAAATACCCATAAGTGGAATAGCTGGATTGTATAGAAGTTCTATTCTTAAGTTTCTGAGGAATGTCCATACTGTTCTTCATAGTGACTGCACCGGTTTGTATTCCCACCAGTAGTGTATGAGAGTTCCATTTTCCCCACATCCTCTCCAAGACTTCTTAATTATAGCCATTCTGATGGGTGTGAGGTAGTATCTCACTGGAATTTTGATTTAGCCAGTTTTCTGTTCTCTCTTAATAATAATTGTTCCAAGAGTAGTTGTAAATTTATTCTGTCCATGGGAAGAGGTGAATTCAGAGTCCTCCTATGTCACCATCTTGATGCTGTCCTCTATAAAGATGTTTCTAAGAAGCTACCAGATATTGGTTTCATCACAGCATCCTTTCATTTACAAAAGTAATAGCTGTTCTGTAGTCATATACTGAAATATTTGAAATTTCTCTTAAGATGTTCCTAAACAGCTACAAGCAATATTGTTTAGCCACAATGATCTTTCAGTGAATGAATGTTACAGATATTCTCTCATAATTGTAGTGACATGTTTGATAAGTCATATGATTTTTTTTTCCTGAACAGCCATAAACAAGACTGTTTAACTGAGAAGTTATTTCATTGTAAAAAAAAATGATACCTGTATGTAAGGCATTTACTGATGGGTTCAAAATGTCTTATATTAAGATTTCCTTAAACAGTTACAAGCTATATTGTTTTGCCACAGTGTTGCTTTACTGTAAGAGAGTGATAGTTGTTCTGTAGGCATATATGGAATTGTTTGAACTGTCTTATGAGAAGATGTTCCCAAACAGCTACGAGAATAGTTTAACCACAGTGTTCTTTCAGTGAATGAATGTTATTGATATTCTCTCATGCCTGTAGTAAAATGTTTGATGTCTTGTATGAAGATTTTCCTAAAGACCTACAAGGAAGATGGTTTAAAATGTGTACTTTCAGTGAATGTATGCTGTAGATATTTTCTCAGTTCTGTAATGAAATGTTTTATGTCATATGAACATGTTCATAAACAGCTCCAAACAAGATCATTTAATCACAATATTCTTTCAGTGAATGAATGTTATAGATATTCCCTCATGTCTGTAGTGATTTCATATGAAAATGTTCCTAAACAGTCACAAGCAAGACGGTTTAACCAGAGTGTTCTTTCAGTGTAAGAAAGTGATAGCCATTCTGTAAGGCATATAATAACTGTTTGAAGTCTCTTTTATGAAGATGTTTCTAAACAACTACAAGCAAAATGGTTTCACACAGTGTTTTTTCAGTTTAAGAAAGTAATAGCCATTTTTTAAAGCATATACTGAAATGATTTAAATGTCTTATAGGAATATGTTCCTAAACAGCTACAAGCTATACGGTTTAACCAGAGTATTCTTTCAATGAATCAATGTAATAGATATTCTGTCCCACCTATAGTGAAATGTTTGACAGATCTTGTATGAAGATGTTCCTAACAGATAAAAGCAAGGTGGTTTAATTGTAGTGTTCTTTCATTGTAAGAAAGTGATAGCTGATGTGTAAGGAATGTACTGAAATGTCTTGTATGAAAATGTTCCTAAGCAACTTCAAGCAAGATATTTTCACGACTGTTCTTTCATTGTAAGAAAATGATAGTCATTCTATAAGGCATATACTGAAATATTCGAATTGCCTCACAATAAAGTGTTCCTACACAGCTACAAGCAGGATGGTTTCATCAAAGTGTTATTTTAGTGAATGAATGTTACAGATATTCATTCATGCATAGATTGAAATGTTTGATAAGTCTTATATGAAAACGTACGTAAACAGCTATGAGCATGATGGTTTCACCACAATGATCTTTCATTCTAAGAAAATGATAACCGTTGTGAAAGGCAGCTATTGAAATGTATGAAACTTCTTATATGAAGATGACCCTAAGCAGCCTCTAGCAAGATGTTTTCACTCCAGTGTTCTTTCATTCCTACAAAGTGATAGGCATTCTGTAAGGCTTATACTGAAATATTTGAATTGTCTCCTAAGAAGATGTTCCTAAACAGCCATGAGTAGGATGGTTTAACCACAGTGTTATTTCATTGAATAAATGTTATAGAAATTCTCTCATACCTTTAGTGAAATGTTGGTAAGTCTTATATGAAGATATTCTGAAATAGCTACAACAAAGACAGTTAAACAGCATGCTCTTTCAATGAATGAATGTTGTAAATATTCTGTGCTGCCTATGTGAAATGTTTCATACATCTTATATGAAGATTTTCTTACACATCTACTTAAGATTTGTCAGCCAGCGTGTACAATCAAGGTAAGAAAGTAACATCTATTCTGCAGGGAATATACTGAAATGTGTGAGCTATCTTCTATGAAGAACTTCTTGTACAGCTCCAAGCAAGATGGTTCACCAATGTGTTTTTTCATTGTAAGAAAATGATAACTATTTTGTAAGGCATATGCAGAAATGTTTGAAATGTCTTATAAGAAGATGTTTCTAAACAGCTACAATCAACATGATTTGACCAGTGTCATTTCAGTGAATGGATGTTAGATATTCTTTCATGCCTGTAGTCAATTATTTGTTGTGTTTTATTAAGATGTTCCTGAAGAGCAGCAAGCAAACTGGCTTAACCACAGTGTACTTACACTGTAAGAATGCGATAGTCTTTCTGTGAGGCTTATACTGAAAAGTCTGAAATGTTTTATAGGAAGATATTCCTAAACAGCTACAGGCAAGATGGTTTCACTATAGTGTTCTCTCAGTGAAAGAAGGTTATAGATAATCTGTTATGTCTCTAGCGAAATGTTTGCTAAGTCATATAAAGATGATCATAAATAGCTACCTGCTACCTTGGTTCAGAATAGTGTTCTTCCACAGTAAGAATTTGATAGCCATTCTGTACAGCATATACATTTGTTTGAACTGTCTTGTATGAACATGTTCATAAACAACTACAAGAAAGTTTCACTACAATGTTGTTTCAGTGAATGAATGTTGTAGATATTCTGGTGTCAGCACGGTGTTCTTTCATTGCAAGAGAATGATAGTCATTCTGTACAACATATACTGAAAAGCTTGAAAGGCTTAAATGGAGATTTTCCTTAACAGGTACAAACCAGCCAGTATCACCACTGTGTTCTGTGAGTGAATGAATGTTACTGATATTCTGTCATGTCTGTAGGGAAATGTTTAAGTGTTATATGAAGACGTTCCTAAAGAGGTACAAGCAAGCTGGCTTCACAATAGTGTTCTTTCATTTAATGAATGTTATATGTAATTCTGTCATTCTTGTAGTGAAATGTTTAATAAGTTTTTAAAGAAGTTTGTGAATAGGTACTGGCAAGCTAGGTTCAGAACAGTGTTCTTTCATTTTAAAGAAAAAGTGATAGCTTTTATGTACGGCACAGCCTGAAAAGTTTGAAATGACTTATTTGAAGATGTTCCTAAACAGCTGCAAATGAGATAGTTCACCACAGTGTTCTTTCACTGAATGAGTGTTATAGATATTCTGTCAGATCAGTAGGGAAATTTTTGATGTCTTATATGCAAATGTTCATAAAGAGCTACAAAATCTTGTTTCATCATAGTGTTCTATTTTTTTTTGAAATAAGGTAAATTTATTGCGTTTCAGTTTAACAAATAGTATTTTTTAAAATTATTATATTTGGGTTATAATGGTTTATAACATTGTGTAATTTTGGGTGTATATTATTGTTGATCAGTTTCTGTAGACTGCATCGTGTTCACCACCAAAGTCTTATTTTTATCCATCACCATACATATGTGGCCCTTTATCCCTTTCACCCTCCCCACAGTGCCTTTTGTCTCTCGTAACCGCTGCTCTGTTCTCTTTATCCATATGTTTGTTTATCTTCCACAAATGAGAGAAATCATATGGTTTTTGCCTTCTCTGTCTGGCTTATTTTGCTTAATGTAATACCATCTAGGACCATACATGTTGTTGCAAACGAAATGATATTGATTTTTTTATGGATGAGCAGTATTCCATTTTATATATGTACTCCATGTCCTCTTTATCCATTCACCAGTTGGTGGGCATATGGGTTGCTTCCTTGTCTTGGATATTGTGAATAATGCTGCAATGAATATATAGGGATACACAGATCTCTTTGAGTTGTTGATTTAAAGTTGTTTGATAAGTACCCAGCAATGGGATATCTGGATTGTATGGCATTCATATTTTTAATTGTTTGAGAAATCTCTACACTCTTTTCCTTAGTGGCTGAGCCAGTTTGCATTGCCACCAGCAGTGTATGAGAGTTCCCTTTTCTCCACATCCTCTCTAACATTTGCTATGCTTTGTCTTGGTAATTTTAGCCATTCTGACTGGTGTAAGGCAGTATCTTATTGTAGTTTTGATTTGCATTTCCCTGATAATTAGTGATGTTGAACATCTTTTCATGTGCCTGTTGGCTATCTGTATATCTTCTTTGGAAAAATATCTGTTCATATCCTCTGCCCATTTTTTGATAGGATTGTTTGATCTTTTTGTTGTTGAGTTGAATGAGTTCTTTATATATTTTGGAAATTAGTACCATGTTGGATATATGATTTACAAATATTTCCTCCCTTTTGGTGGGCTGTCTTTTCATTTTGTTCATAATTTCCTTTGCCTTACAGAAGTATTTTAGTCTGATGTTGTTCCATTTGTTAGTTTTTCCTTTTGTTTCCCTTGTCTGAGTAGACATGAAATTCAAGAAAATGCTGCTAAGACTGATGTCAAAGAGTGTACAGCCTACATTTTCTTCCAGCAGTTGTACGGTTTCAGGTCTAACATTCAAGTCTTTAATCCACTTGGAGTTAATTTTTCAGTATGGTGCAAGACAGTGGTCTAATTTCATTCTTTTGCATGTGGCTGTCCAGTTTTACCAAGACCATTTATTGAAGAGACTTTGCTTTCTCCATTGTATGTTCTTGGCTCCTTTGTTGAATATTAGCTTTGTGTTGATATGTAGTTTTGCTTCTGGGCTTCCAATTCTGTTCCTTTGATCTCTGTGTCTGCTTGTGTGCCAGTACCATGTTGCTTTGATTACTATAGCATTGCAGTACATATTGAGGTCGGCGATTGTGATGCCTCCATCTTTGACCTTTTTCTCAGGATTCCTTTGTCTATTCGGGGTCTTTTGTTTTTACATATAAATTTTAGGATCCTCTGTTCTGTTTCCATGAAGAATGTCATTGCAGTTCTGATTAGGATTGCATTGAATCTGTAATTGCTTTAAGTAATATGGACATTTTAATTGTGTTTACTCTTCCAATCCATAAGCATGGAATTTCTTTCCATTTCTTTAAGTCCTCTTTGATGTTTTTGAATAATGCCATATAGTTTTCAGTGTATAGATCTTTCATCTCTTTAGTTAAATTTATTCCTAGATACTTTTTCTTTTCGTTGTGATTGTAAATAGGATTTTATTCTTTACTTCTCTCTGCCAGTTAGTTGTTAGAGTATAGAAATGTAACTGATTTTTGAAAGTTGGTTTTGTACCCTGCAACTTTGCTGTAGTTATTGATTAGTTCTAATAGTTTTCTGAATGATTCTTTAGGGTTTTCTATATATAGAAACTTGTCATCCACAAACAATGAGAGTTTCACTTCTTCCTTTCCAATTTGGATACCTTTTATTTCTTTTTCTTTCCTAATTGCTCTGGCCAAAACCTCTAGTACTATCTCGAATAGAAGTGGGAAGAATGGACATCCGTGTCTTGTTCCTCTTCTCAGAGGGATGGCTTTCAGTTTTTTCCCCATTGAGTATGATGTTGGCTGTAGGTTTGTCATATATGGCCTTTATTATGTTGAGGTACTTTCCTTCTATGTGCATTTTCTTGAGAGTTTTTGTTGTAAATGGAAGTTGGGTCTTGTCAAATGCTATTTTGCATCTGTTGAGGTGATCATGTAATTTTTATTTCTTATTTTGTTAATATGATGTATCACACTGATTGATTTGAGGATGTTGAACCATCCCTGCATCCCTGATATAAGTCCCACCTAATCACGATGTATGGTCCTTTTAATGTATTGCTATATTCAGTTCATCAATATTTTGTTGAGGATTTTTGCCTCAACGTTAATGAGTGATATTGGCCTGTAATTTTCCTTATTTGTGTTGTCCTTTTCTGGTTTTGGTATCATGGTAATGTTGACCTCATAGAATGAGTTAGGGAGTGTTCTGTCTTCTTTAACTTTTTGGAAAAGTTTGCTATGGATAGGTATTAAACCTTACTTGATTGTCTAGTCAAATTCTCCAAAGAAGCCATCTGGCCTTGGACTTTTGTTTTATGGGAGGACTTGTTTTCATGAGGAAGAATTGCCCTGAACTAACATTAGTGCCAATCTTCCTTTATTTTGCATGTGGTTCACCATGAGAGCATGGCTGCCAATGAGTGGTTTAGTGGTGTAGGTCTGCACCCTGGAACCAAAGCTGAGCTGCCACAGTGGTTAAGCCAAACTTAACCACTAGGCCATGGGGCTGGCCCTGGGAGGTTTTTTTTATTATTATTACTGTTTCAATCCCTTTCCTTGTGATTGGTCTATTCAGATTCTCTATTTCTTCTTGATTTTGTTCTGGGAGGTGGTATGAGTCTAAGAATTTATCCATTTCATCTAGGTTGTCCAATTTGTTGGCACACTAGTTTTTTCATAGCATACTCTTATAATTCCTTGTATTTCTGTGGTAGCCACTGTAACTTCTCCTTTTTCATTTCTAATGTTATTTGACCCTATTTATTTTTTCCTTAGTGAGTCTGACTAAAGTTTGTCTATTTTGTTTATCTTCTCAAAGAACCAACTCAGTTTCATTTATACTTTCTACTGTTTATTTATTTCACTTATTTCTGGTCTAATTTTTATTATTTATCTCCTGCTTTCTTGAGCTTTGTTTGTCCTTCTTCTCCTAGTTCTTCTAGATGTGGTTTAAGGTTACATATTTGAGTTGTTTAAAATTTCTTGAGGTAGGCCTGTATTGCTATATATTTCCCTTTTAGAACTGCTCTTCCTGCATCCCATTAGAGTTGGTATGTTTTATTTTCATTTTCATTTGTCTATTGGTATTTTTTAATTTCTCTTTTGATTTCTTCATTGATCCAATGGTTAAATAGCATGTTGTTTAGTCTCCAGTTACTTGTGACTGTCCCAGCCTTTTTCTTGTAGGTGATTTCTAGTTTCATAGCATTGTGGTTGGAAAAGATGCTTGATATGATTTCAGTCTTCTTAAATTTCTTGAGATTTGCTTTATTTTCCCACATATGGTCTATCCTTGACAATGTTCTATGTGCACTTGAGAAGAATGTGTATTCTGCTGCTTTGGGACAACTGTTAAAGCCACTGTGTTCTTTCAATGAATTAATGTTATAGATATTCTGTCACATTTGTAGTGAAGTGCTTGATAAGTCTTTTATGAAGATGTCCCTAAACAGCTACCCATAAGCTGGGTCAAGCACAGTGCTCTTTCATTTTAATAAAGTGATAGCCCTTCAGAATTGTCCATGCTGAAATATTATAAAAGCCTTATATGAAGGTGTTCCTATTCAGCTAAAACCAAACTAGAATAAAAATAACTTTCTTTTATTAAATAAGTATAATACATATCCTGTCATGCTTATAGTGCAATGTTTCATAAGTCTTATAGGAAGAGGTTTCAAACAGCCACCAGCAAGCTGGGTTCAGCACAGAGTCCTTTAATTGTAAGTAAGTGAGAGCCATTCTGTATGGCATATACTTAAATGTTAGAAAGGTCTTATATGAAGATGTTCCTAAATAGAATCCAACAAGATGTGTTCAGGACAGCATAATTTCATCATAAGATAGTGACAGCCATTTAGTATGGCATATACAGAAATGCTGAAAAGGACTTAAATGAAGATCTTCCTTAACAGTAAAACCAAGCCACTTTCACCATAGTGTTCTTTCATTGAATGGATGTAATAGATATTCTGTCATGCCTCTAGTTAAATGTTCAATAGGTCTTATATAAAAATACTCCTAATAATCTACCTGAAAGCTATTAAACACAACCTTCTTTCCTTGTAAGAAGGGTATAGCCATGCTGTATGCCATATACTGAAATGCTTGAAAAGCTTTATATGAAGGTGTTCCTCAACAGTTACAAGAAAACTGCTTTCATCCCTGTGTTCATTCAATGAGTGAATGTTTAGAGATTCTGTCATTCCTGCAAAGGAATGTTTAATAAGTCTTACATGAAGATGTTTCTAAACAGCTACAAGGAAATTTTTTTAAATATAGTGTTATTACATTGAATAAACATTAAAGATATCCTGTCATGACTGTAGGCAAATGTCTGATAAGACTTGAACAAAGTATTAATAAACAATTACTTGCAAGCTGGGTTCATCACAGTGTTCTTTTCTGGCTATGGAGATGATAGCCATTCTGTATGGCATAAAGTGACATGTTTGAAGAGCCTTTTATTTATATTCTTAAACAGCTAACAAGCAAGATGGTTTCTTCACAGTGTTCTTTCAGTGAATGAATGTTCTAGATATTGTCACATCTGTGGTGAAATATTTGATATCTTATATGATGTTCCTAAACAGCTACCTATAAACTGGATTCAGCATGTGTTCTTTCATTTTGTGAAAATGATAGTCGCTCTTTGTGGAATATACTTAAGTATTTGAAGTGTATTATGTGCAGATGTTCCTAAACAGTGAAAAGAAGATGGTTTTTGCATAATTTTCTTTCAGATAACAAATGTTATAGACATTGTCACATCTGTAGTCAAATGTTTGATATGATTTATGTGAAAATATCCCTAAACAGCTACCTGTTGGCTTGATTAAGCACAATGCTCTTTCATTGTAAGAAAGTGATAGCTGTTCCATGTGGCATATACTGAAATGTTTGAAATGTCATATGTGAAGATGTTCCTTAAGAGCTACTTGCTAGGTGTTTTCAACACAATGTTCTTTCAGTGAATGAATGTTATAGATAGTCTATCACACCTGTAGTGAAATGCTGGATAAGTTTTATGAAGATGTCCCTAAGTAGCTACAAGCAAAATGGTTTCACAACAGTGTTCTTACAGACATTGAATGTTATAGATATTCTGTCATGCCTGTAGTGAAATGTTTGATAAGACTTGCATGAACACTTACATGAAGATGTTTCTAAACAGCCACAAGCAAGCTTTTTCAACACAGTACTTCATTGAATGAATGTAATAATTATCACATTGTGACTGCAGAGAAACGTTTGATAAGACACACACAAAATGTTCATAAATAGCATGTGCTAGCTGGTTGCATCACAATGTTCTTTAATTTAATGGAAGTGATAATCATTCTGTATAGCATATGATGTGTTTGAATAGCCTTATATAAAGATATTCCTACAAACTTATGAGCAATCTGGTTTCACCAGAGTGTGTTCCTCAGTGAATGAATCTTACAGAGATTCTGTCAGAGCAGTAGTGACATGTTTGGTGTTTTGTATGAAGAAATCCTAAATGGCTTCCTGCAAGATGAGTTCAACACAGTGTTATTTCATTTTAAGAAAATGATAGTCATTCTGTTTGGCATAAACTGAAATATTAGAAAAGCCTTATATCAAGATGTTCCTAATTAGCTACCAGCAATCTGGCTTCACAATAGTGTTCTTTCATTGAATGGATGTAATAGATACTTTGTAGTGAAATGTATGATAAGTCTCTTATGAAAAGGTTCCTAAACAGCTGCCTGCAATCTGGGTTCAGCACATTATATCATTGTCTCAAAGTGATATTCATTCAGTATGTCTTATATGGAAACGCTTGAAATGGTGAACATGAAGAAGTTTCTAAATATATACAAGCAAGATTGTTTCTCCACAGTTTTCTTTCAGTGACTGAATGTTATGTATATTCTGTCACGACTATTGTAAAATGTTTGATAAGTCTTATGTAAAAACGTTCCTAGGTAGCTATCTGTGAGCTGTATTTAGCACAGTGTTCTTTCATTGTAGGAAAATGATACCCATTCATTATGGCATATACTGAAATGTGAGAAATGTCTTAAATACAAATGTTCCTAATAATAGCTTCAAGATGCTTTCACCACAGAGTTCTTTCAGTGAAACAATATTGCAGATATTCTGTGACACTTGTAGTGAAGTGTTAGTTAAAACTTACATGAATATGTTCCTAAAGAGCTACTTGCAAGCTGGAATCAGCACAGTGTTTCTTTCATTGTTTGAAACTCATATTCAATCAGAACAGCAAATATTGAAATGGTTATAATGACTAATATGAAGATGATCCTTAATGGCTGCAAGTAAGATGGTTTCACCACAGTTTTCTCTCAGTGAACAAATGCTATATATATTCTGTCCCACATGCAATGAAATGTTTAAGTCTTATATGAACATGTTCCTAAACAGCTACCTGCAAACTGGGCTTAGAACAGTGTTCTCACATTGTTAGTAATTGATAGGTCATCTGTAGGGCATATACTGAAATGTTTGAAATGTCTTATGTGAATATGCCCCTAAACAGCTGTAAGCACATTTGTTTCACCAGAGTTCCTTTAGTGTATGAATCTTATGGATATTTTTCAAGTCTGTAGTGTAATTTTTTAAGTATTTTATGAAGTTCTTCCTAAACAGATACTAGGAAACAAGGGTTCAGCTCATCCTTCTTTCCTTGAGTGAATATTAAAATTATTCTGTCATGACCATAGTGCAATATTTGTTAAGACTTATAAAAAGATATTTCTAAAAAACAACTTTCCAGCTGGGTTCTTAACATTGTTCTTTCATTTTATGGAAGTGATAACCATTCTGGATGGAATACACTGAAATGTTTGAAAAGACTTGTATGAAGATACTCCTAAATAGCTACAAGCAATCTGGTTACACCACAGTGTTCTTTCATTTAATAAACCTTATATATATTCTCCTATAGCTGTAGTGAAATGTTTTATATCATATATGAAAATGTTCCTACAGCTACCTGCAAGCTGGGATCAGCACACTGACTTTTCATTGTAATAAAGTGATAGTTACTTTGTATGGCATACACTGAAATGTCAGAAAAGACTTATATGAGTGTATTTCTAAAGAGATACAAGCAAGCTGGTTTCACAATAGTGATCTTTCATTGAATTAATGTAATAGACATTCTGTCGCACATGTTGTGAAATTTTCAATAAATCTTACATGAAAATGTTACTATAAGTCTACCTGAAAGCTGAGTTAAGTACAATGTTTTTTCATTTTAAGAAAGTATAGCTGTTCTCTATGGCTCATACTGAAATGCTAGAAAAGACTTACATGAAGATGTTCCTTAAAAGCTACAAGGAAGTTGGTTTCACCACAGCATTCTTTCAATGAGTGAATGTTATAGGTATTCCATCATGCCCGTAGTGAAATGTTTGATAGGACTTATTTGAAGATTCCCCTAAACAGCTGCAAGCAAGGTGTTTTCACCACAGTGTTCATTCAGAAAATGAATTTTATACGTATTCTGTCATGCCTCAAGAGAACTATTTGATGTCTTATGTGAGAGTGTTCCTGAACAGCTACAAGCAAGCTTTTTCAACATAGTGTGGTTTCCTTGAATGAATGTTACGGATATCATGTTGCGGCTGTAGAGAAACGTTTGATAAGACATAAATGAAATGCTCATAAAGAGCTACTGGTTTCATCAGAACGTTCTTTCTGGATATGGAAGTGATAGCCATTCTGTAGGCATAATGAAGTGTTTGAAGAGCCTTATACGAAGACATTCCTAAGCAGCCAGAAGTAATCTGGCTTCACCACAGTGTTCTTTCAGTGAACGAGTGTTATAGATAGTCTGTCATGCCTGTAGTGAAATGTTTAATAAGTCTTATATGAAGATGTTCCTAAACAGCTGCCTGCAGCTGGGTTCAGTACAGTGTTCTTTCATTGTAAGACAGCGATAGCCATTTTGTATGGCATATGCTTAAATATTAGAAAAGTCTTATATCAAGATGTTCCTAACCAGCTACAAAAAAGCTGGCTTTACATTATTTTTCTTTCTTTGAATGAGTGCAATGGATATTCTGTCACACCTGCAGTGAAATTTATAATGTGTTATAAAGGTGTTCCAAAACAGCTACTATCAAGTTGGGATCTGTACAATATTCCTACGTTATTTGAAGGGATTTCATTCAGTAAGGCCTATACCTAAATGCTTGAATCCACTAATATGAAAATGATCCTTAATGCCTGGAAGTAACATGGTTTCGCCACAGTTTTCTTTCAGTGAATGAATGTCATAGGTATTCCTCCTACCTGTAGTGAAATGTTTGTCTTATATGAACATGTTCCTAAAGAGCTACCTGCAAGTTGCGTTTAGTACAGTGTTCTTTTATTCTTAGAAATTGTTAGCCAGTTGATAGGGCATGTGCTGTAATGTTTGAAATGGTTTATATGAAGATGTCCCTAAATGGCTACAAGCACACTCATTTCAACACAGAGTTCCTTCAGTGAATGAATCTTATGGATATTCTGTCACATCTGTAATGAAATGTTTCATAGTATTTTAAGAAGATGTTCCTTAACAGATGGCAAGCAAGGGTTCAGCTCAGTGATCTTTCTTTGAATCAATATTACAGTTATTCTGGCGTGAGTGTAGTGCAATATTTGTTAAAACTTATACAAAGATATTTCTAAACTGCTACCCACAAGCTAGGTTCCTAAAAATGTTCTTTGATTTTATGGAAGTGATAATCTTTCTGAATGGCACATGCTTGCAATGTTTGAAAAGCCTTATATGAGGATCATCCCAAACAGCTGCAAGCAACATGGTTACATCACAGTGTTCTTTCATTGAATAACCTTATAGATATTTTCCAATAGCTGAAGTGAAATGTTTTATGTCATATATGAAAATGTTTCTACAGCTACCTGCAAGCTGGGATCAGTGCACTGATTTCTCATTATAATAAAGTGATAGTTGCTCTGTATGGCATATACTGAAATGTCAGAAAACTCTTATATGAATATGTTGCTAAAGAGCTACAAGCAAGCTGGTTTCACAATAATGATCTTTCATTGAATTAATGTAATAGATATTCTCTCACACATGTGAAATTTTCAGCCTTATATGAAAATGTTCCTAGAAGTCTACCTGTAAGCTGAGTTAAGTACAATGTTTTTTCATTGTAAGAAAGTATAACAGTCCTGTATGGCACATACTGAAATGCTAGAAAAAACTTACATGAAGATGTTCCTTAACAGCTGAAAGGAAGCTGGTTTCACCACAGTGTCCTCTCAGTAAGTGAATGTTATAGATATTCTGTCACACCTGTAGTGAAATGCTCGATAGGACTTATTTGAAGATGTTCCTAAACAGCTACAAGCAATATATTCTGTCATGCCTCAAGAGAAATATTTGATGTCTTATACGAGGATGTTCCTAAATAGCTACAAGCAAGCTTTTTCAACATAGTGTTATTTCTTTGAATGAATGTCATAGATATCATGTCATGGCTATAGTGAAAAGTTAGATAAATCTTATATGAAGATATTCTTAAAGAGCTACCTGTGAGCTGTGTTCAGCACAGTGTTCTTTCATTGTCATAATGCACCACCAGACTGGCCCCTGATAGCCATTCTTTATGGCATACACTTATGTGAAGAGCCTTATATAAAGATATTTCCAAACAGATACAAGCAATCTAGTTTCACCACATTGTCATTTGAGTAAATATATCTTATATTCTGTCATGGCTATAGTGAATGTTTTATAAGTCTTACATGAAGATGTTCCTCAACAGCTACCTGCAAGGTGGATTCAGCACAGCGTTCTTTAATTTTAGGAAAGTGATGTCTGAGTATTAGCCATTCTGTATGGCATATACTGAAAGTACAAAGGCCTTATCTGAAGATGTTGCCAATCAGCTACAAGAAAGCTGGTTTCACAATAGTGTTTTTCATTGAATGAATGGATATTGTGTCATGCCTGCAGTGACGTGTATGATAAGTCTTTCATGAAAATGTTCCTAAACAGCTACCTATGATGTTCTTTCATTGTATGAAAGTGGTAGCTGTTCAGTATGATATACCCAAATTCTTGAAATGACTTATATGAAGATGTTACATAACACCTAAAAGCAAGCTGATTTCAAAACAGTGTTCTTTCATTGAATGCAGGTAATAAATACTCTGTTATGCATGAAGTGAAATGGTCGATGTCTTATATGGAAATGTTCCTGAAAAACTATTTGCAAGCAGAGTTCAGCACAAAATTCTTTCATCGTTTGAAGGTAATATTCATTTGGTACGTTGCCGGGAAGCTCTAAGAGCACTGTGGAAAGCGAGTTCTTTCTCAGCTTCCAAAAGAGCTGAAAGCAAGACGGTTTGTGTCTTGTCTTATCTTGAGGGACGGAGGGAATGCTTTGTGCGTCCCAGCTCTACACCAAGATTTGGGGTGGCAGACAGCAAATGTGCCTTTTGAGATAGGTGCTTTCTGACTGCCTCTGGACATTTTGGTTGCTCTTTGATGGGGAGCGCCTCCATGAAGGAAACCAACTGCAATCATGCAGGAGTTCATCCAGGCCTTGCTAAGAGCCAGAAGCATGTGTGTTTCTCCTGCTTGTGATCTAATGGAGAGCAAGCAAAACACATTTTGTCTTGGCTGTACACTGCTTTGTTAGTTGGCCTGTGACATGGTTAGCCTCTGGCTGCTGTTTTGCCCTGCTGAGAAGGAGAGTTCTTCTAGATGAGGGAGATTCTCTCTGCCAGTGTACAAGGGCTCTTTGTTAAAAGCATATTGTTTCGCTCCTCATAAGCATATGGAAGCACCAGTGTTCTGGCCTCAGCCTTGTTGCTAAAGGGCAAAATGTAGGCATTTCGTCTGAGCAGGGTTAGCAAGATGGAAATATGGCACAAGCAGTAGCACAATAGCCATGATTCAGAATCTGAAAAGAAACTATGTTTCTGCTGCCTTTTGAACCAGATGTTGCCTGTACGCTGTAAGAACACTGTGGAAGGGGAGTTCTTTCTCAGTTTCCTAGAAAGCTGGAAGCAAGACAGTTTGTGGCTTGTTTTATCTTGAGGGATGGATGGAATGCTTTTGAGCGTCCCAGCTCTATAGCAATGAAGGGCATGCCTGACAGCAAATGTGCCTTTTGAGACAGGTGTTTTCTGACTGCCTGTGGACATTTTGGTTGCTCTTTGCCGGGGAGCGATTCCCTGAACAAAACCAATTGCAATATTGCAGGAGTTCATCCAGGTTTTGGGAAGAGCCAGAAACAAGAGAATTTCTCCTGCTCGTGATCTCACCCAGAGCAAGCAGGACACATTGTTTCTTGGCTCTACACTGCTTTGTTAGGTCGCCTAGGACACGGCTTCCTTCTGGCTGATGATTAGCCCTGCTGGGAGGAAGTGTTATTCTCTGTGAGGGAGATTCTCTCTGCCGCTGCACAAGTGCTGTTTGTTAAAAGCATATTTTATCACTCCTCCTAAGCATGTGGGCGCACCAACGTTCTGGCATCGACCCCATTCCTTGAGGGGAAGATGTAGGCATTTCATTTGAGCACAGTTAGCAAGATAGAAATGTGCCTGAAGCATTAGGGTGATAGCTGTGATTCAGAAGCTGGAAAGAAACCGCGTTTCTGCTGCCTTTTCAATCAGATGACTCTGTAAGAGCACTGTGGAAAGAGAGTTCTTTCTCAGCTTCCTAAAGACCTGGAAGCAAGACAATTTGTGGCTTTTTTTTTTATCTTGAGCGATGGATGGAATGCTTGGTGCATCCCAGCTCTAAACCAATGTTGGGCACAGCTGACAGCAAATGTGCCTTTCGAGATAGGTGCTTTCTGACTACCTGTGGACAATTCAGTTGCTCTTTGCCAGGGATGCTTCCCTGAAGGAAAGCAACTGCAATGCTGCAGGAGTTCATCCAGTCTTTCCAAGAGCCAAAAGCAAGAGTGTTTCTCCTGCTTGTGATCTCATGGATAGCAAGCAAGACACAACGTGTCTTGGCTCTACAGTGATTTGTTAGGTCGCCTGTGAGATGGTTTCCCTCCTGCTGCTGATTTGCCCTGCTGGGAGAAAGTGTTCTTCTCTGTGAGGGAGAGGGAGATTCTCTCTACCAATGCACAAGGGCTGTTTGTTAAATGCATATTGCTTCGCTCCTCCTAAGCATGTGGAAGCACCAACATTCTGGCCTTGGCCCTGTTGCCAAACAGGAAGATGTAGGCATTTCGTCTGAGCAGGGTTAGCAGGATGGAAATGTGGCACAAGCAGCAGCGTGATAGCTGTGATTCAGAAGCTGGAAAAAAACCACATTTATGCTCCCTTTTTAATCACATGACACTGTAAAGCACTGTGGAAAGTGAGTTCTTTCTCAGCTTCCTAAAGAGCTGGAAGCAAGACAGCTTGTGGCTTGTCTCCAATGGAGGGCTGCAGGCAGTGCCTTGTGCCTTCCACCTCTAGAGCAATGTAGGGCATGGCTGAGAGCGAAGTTGCCTTTCTTCTATATGTGCTTTCTGACACTGTCTCCACCAATGAACAAAGGTGAGTGGTTAAAAGGCTCTTGTCTCTCTCTTCCTAAGCATTTGGAAATGCAATCCTTCAGGCCTCGGCCGTGTTGCTGAAGGGGAAGGGGTAGGCATTTGTTGAGAGCAGGGTTGGCAAGATGGAAGTGTGGCAGAAGCAGAAGTTCTACAGCGGTGAGATCAGGGCTGGAAAGAAATGGTGTTCCAGTTGCCGTTGCAGAAGAGGTTCCCGGTACACTGTAAGAGCACTGTGGAAAGCAAGTTGTTTCTCAGTTTCCCAAAGAGCTGGAAGCAAGACAGTTTGTGGTTTGTCTCCTTTTGAGGGATGGAGGCCATGCTTTGTGGCTTCCACCTCTAGAGCAATGTAGGACACGGCTGAGAGCAGAAGTTCTAATGTGGCGAGATCAGGGCTGGAAAGAAATTTTGTTTCACAGCCCTTTGTAGGAGAGGTTCCCGGTAGGCTGTAAGAGCACTGTGGAGAGCGAGTTGTTTCCCAGCTTCCCAAAGAGCTGCAAGCAAGACGGTTTGTGGCTTGTCTACCCTTGAGGGCTGGAGGCCGTGTCTTGTGCCTTCTACCTCTAGAGCAATGTAGGGCACGGCTGACAGCGAAGTTGCCTTTCTTCCATAGGTGCTTTCAGACAATCTCTCCACCAGTGCACTGGGCCGGCAGGTTAAAAGCCTCTTGTCTGTCTCCTGGTAAGCATGTGGACGCACAATGATGTGGGCCTCGGCCCCGTTGCTTATGGGGAAGATGTAGGCATTTGGTCTGAGCAGCTTTGGCAAGATGGAAATGTGGCAGAAGCAGAAGTTCTAAAGCGGCGAGATCAGGGCTGGAAAGAAACGGCATTTCAGCTGCCTTTGTAGGAGAGGTTCCTGGTACGCTGTAAGAGCACTGTGGAAAGCTAGTTCTTTCTCAGCTTCCTAAAGAGCTGGAAGCAAGATGGTTTGTGGCTTGTCTCCCCTTCAGGGACAGAAGCAGTACTTTGTGACTTCCAGCTCTACAGTAATGTAGGGCACGGCTGAGGGCAAAGGGGCCTTTCTGATATAGGTGCTTTCTGATACTGTCTCCACCAGTGAACAACGGTGGGTTGTTAAAAGCCTCTTGTGTCTCCTCCTAACCATTTGGAAACACAATCGTTCAAGCCTCGGCCACCTTGCTTAATGGGAAGAGGTAGGCATTTGTTGTGAGCACCGTTGGCAAGAGGGAAATGTGGCAGAAGTAGAAGTCGTAAAGCGGCGTGATCAGGGCTGGAAAGAAACAGCATTTCAGCCACCTTTGTAGGAGAGGTTCCCGGTATGCTGTAAGAGCACTGTGGAAAGCTAGTTCTTTCTCCGCTTCCTAAAGAGCTGGAAGCAAGAAGGTTTGCTGCTTGTCTCCCTTTCAGGGACAGAAGCAGTGCATTGTGCCTTCCACCTCTAGAGCAATGTACAGCATGGCTGACAGCGAAGTTGCCTTTCTTCCATAGGTGCTTTCTGACAGTCTCTCCACCAGTGCACTAGGCCGGCTGGTTAAAAGTGTCTTGTCCCTCTGCTAGTGAGCATGTGAAAGTACCATGATCCGGGTCTCGTCCCCATTGCTTAAGGGGAGATGTAGGCGTTTGTTGTGAGCAGCTTTGGCAAGATGGAAATGTGGCAGAAGCAGAAGTTCTAAAGCGGCGAGATCAGGGCTGGAAAGAAACGGCGTTTCAGCCGCCTTTGTAGGAGAGGTTCCCGGTACGCTGTAAGAGAACTGTGGTAAGCAAGTTCTTTCTCATTTTCCTAAAGAGCTGGAAGCAAGAAGGTTTGTGGCTTGTCTCCCCTTCAGGGACAGAAGCAGTGCTTTGTGCCTTCCAGCTCTCGAGGAATGTAGGGCACGGCTGCGGGCAAAGGGGCCTTTCTGCTATAGGTGCTTTATGACACTGTCTCCACCAGTGAACAACGGTGGGTGGTTAAAAGACTCTTGTCTCTCTCCTCCTAAGCATTTGGAAACACAATCCTTCAGGCTTCGCCCATGTTGCTTAAGGGGAAGAAGTAGACATTTGTTGAGAGCAGGGTTCGCAAGATGGAAATGTGGAGGAAGCAGAAGTTATAAAGCGGCGTGATCGGGGCTGGAAAGAAACGGCATTTCAGCCGCCTTTGTAGGAGAGGTTCCCGGTTCGCTGTAAGAGCACTGTGGAAAGCGAGTTCTTTCTCGGCTTCCAAAAGAGCTAAAGCAAGACCCTAACCCTAAAGCTAACGCTCACCCTAACACCAAACCCAACACTAATGCCTAACGGCAACACTAACACCTATCCTCAACCACAACCCCAACCACGACCCTAACCCTAACCACTATCCACAACAATAACCCTAACCCTAAACCCTAAGCCTAACCGTAAACCCTAACCCTAAATTAGAATCTGACCCGGACCCGAAACCGAACCTGAACTCTAACCTAAGCCTGACCCTAACGCTAACCCTAGTCCTAACACTAACCCTAACATAGCAGTAACCCTAAACATATCCTAGCCCTAAGGCTAACCCTAGCCCTAGCCCTAACCCTAACCCTAGCCATAGACCTAACCCTAGCCTTAGGCCTAGCCCTAATCCTAACCCTAGCCCTAACCATAACCCCTAACCCTAGCCACAGCCCAGCCCTGGCCCTAACCCTAAGCCCTAGGCCTAGCCCTAGCCCTAGCACTAGCCCTAACCCCTAGCCCTAGCCCTAACCCCTAGCCCTAGCTCTAACCCCTAGCCCTAACCCCAGCCCTAGCCCTAGCCCCAACCACAACCCTAACCCTTAACCCTAACCCCAACCCTGACCCCGACCCCAGCCCCAACCCCAGCCCCGACCCCAACCCCAGCCCTAGGCCTGACCCTGACCCTAGCCCTAGCCCTAGCCTGAACCCGAACCCTAACCCGAACCCGAACCCTAACCCCGAACACTCACCCGAACCCCAACCCGAACCCTAACCCGAACCCAAACCCGTACCCAAATAAACCCTCATTTATCTATTCACTATCTACTCAACACATACATTTTAAGTGCCTATTGTGTACAAGACCATGCTGTTGGAGACAGATGAAGACTATTTGGCTACAGTCCTTAAATACTTCATAATTGACTGCTGATATCAGACATGTTTCTAATTAATCTCACACTACCGTCACAAGATGCACTAAGAGCTGATGGTGGGGTGAGTGTACAAATTAGTTGCTTAAATATTTTGAAAGTCTTGCAAGTTAGTACAAGATAGTAAATAATGCAGTAAGGCCTTTCCATACTTACTCTTCTGCTGTTTCTCTCTTTAGGCTCTGCCAAACTGAACCACTGGGCATTTCTTCCAACATTCCAGTCTCCCTATCTAGAATTAAAGAACATTAATAGCTTAAAACTTTATTTATTGCTTCATTTTCAGGATGAGAAAACAGATCCAGATTAAGTGTCACAGGACATGCCTGAGAATAGAGCTAGTGGCAGAACAGAAGCGGACACCATTCTCCTGATACAAACTAAATATATTGCCGTCTTGCTCATCCACCTCTGTTAAAGTCCTCCTGACCTCTGAGGTTCAGCTTAATCATTACGGCCTCCATGAAGCCTTTCCTGATCCTCCCCAGTAAATGAACTCTCCCACCAGAGGACTTTGCTCACAATGAATGCATCTAACAGAAACACCAACTTTAACTAGGACTTTCTTCCCTGATTATTCTAGCTGGAGAGTCTCCAGCCCAAAAGATAAGAGAAATGTGAATTCCTGGCACCAGGGCTCTCTCTGCATATGAGGACAAAATGTAAAAAATGGTAGCCACCACATTCCACTTTTTCTTAAAAATACCAGCAATTTTTGCATTATACAAACTCTTGGTACTGCCATTTTCTTCTGATGTTGCAATTACTATTGCTAAGGTCATTAATGCCTTTATTGCAAAATGCAATGAATACTTTCCTGTTTTACCTTTTTAATGGTCCCTGTAACTCTCCTTTCATATATCCAGTTATTCAGCAAATATTTAATGAGATCAGATACTGCACTAGATGCTAGGAATGCAATGGTGAGGAAAACACCCAAGGGTCCTCTCATTAGGAGATAAGATGGAGCACAAAAGAGACCAGCCATCAAGCAACCACCAGAGTGTGGTAAATGCTGCACTGGAGGAGTCACAGGGCATCCAATCGAGTTCAACAGAAATGATATTAAAGTGAAATCTGAAGGAACAGTTCAGAGGGAACATGAAGGACTGGAGGCAAAAACACACACACACATTTGAGGAATTTAAAGAAGTTCCTGAAGGGCAAGGGAAGTTAAGGAGAGACATTTCATAAAGGGCTTTGCACACTGTGACAGAGTTTGGGTTAAAGGCAATGAAAGCCATGGAAAGCTTGTGAAGAGGGTAACGAGAGGACAAAGATAACTGGCTGCAATTTAAGAAAAACATTTCTACCATCTCCATTATTTTTTATTCTGTCTTAAATGATCTTCACTGTTGCCTTATTCTAAATACTTTAAGGAGCTAAATTAAAAGAACATCTATAATGGATGTGAGAGAAAGCAATAAGCTCTCCACACATCACAGGTAAATTATATGTAAAACATAAGTTATTTTTGCAGACTCCTGATTAACATTACAAAATAGATAAGGTTAACAAAAGACTAACAGGTAATTTTATCTTCCTTTTATTTAAAACTTGCCAGCACCAAATTATTCATGCTAACTGAACAGATATATACATAACCTAACATGATCAATAATCCAGATCTTTTCTATTTCACTTTGAAACGTGCCTTTTAATTTTCATTTAAACATGGGCATCTCTGAAATCTAGAATTTACTTCAAGTCACACCACCAGTTCCTAATACCTAATCTTGTACCCTTTCCATAGACTGAAAGCATATTTTAGGCTGGTGTCGAGATTTGGTAGAGTGGTTTAGACCTTTTTCTTTACACTTTTTTATATTCTATGACTTTTTTTAAAAAAGCACGAAGGAGTCACTTTATTTTTCTGGTAATAAAAACATTTCCACATGGAAAACAAAGAGTAGAAGTACCCTCTTTCACATCTTCCTTGAGAAGAGTCAGGTTAAATAATTGCGTTTAGAGCTTCTCTGAGGCACAAGACCTTGACAAAGCAGTGTGGGATCAAGGCTATCGTTTAGGCTTGCATACTGGTAATTTGAATAGTGACTGTTTTCTAAACTATTTTGTGGAAAATACTTAAATGAACAGCAATTTCAGCAACCAATGGATAACAAAACAAGGATGTTACAGAACTTTAAAATATTTTTTGAGGGGCCGGCCCGGTGGTGCAGGGGTTAAGTTTGCACGTTCCGCTTCTCGGCCACCCGGGGTTTGCTGGTTCGGATCCCGGGTGCGGACATGGCACCACTTGGCACGCCATGCTGTGGTAGGCATCCCACATATAAAGTAGAGGAAGATGGGCACGGATGTTACCTCAGGGCCAGCCTTCCTCAGCAAAAAGAGGAGGACTGGCAGTAGTTAGCTGAGGGCTAATCTTCCTCAAAAATATTTTTTTTGATAGAGATCACTGATTAAAGATTTTTGAACTGCATACAATTAATCAAGGAATGAAAAGTGCTTTTACACCAAACCTAAACACAACAAACATGCTGACAATATTATTACTTGAAATATTTAATATTTAAAGATATTATAAGAAAGTTAAGGCAAAATGCTATTATTCTGAAAATGAAAGGGTCAGGACAAACTCCTTTTTACCTACTCAATAGCTTGTATAGATTAAAAAAAAAATCTAGTTATTAGAAATTACTTCCAACTTTGCAGTACAGATCTTCCTCAACTTACGATGGGGTTATGTCTCAATAAAACATCTTAAGTTGAAAACATCCTAAGTCAAAAATACATTCGGTACATCAAACCTAGCAAATGTCCCAGCTTAGCCTCGCCTACAGTGACACTCACAGTCAGACAGAAGCGTCTCACACAAGCCTGCTGGATAATACAGTGTCAAGTATCTCTTGTAACTGATTGAATACTGCACTGAAAGTGGGAAACAAAACGGGTGACTGGGGTCAGAGTGGTTGCAGCGTCTCGGCTGTCCACCCTCGTGATCGCCGGAGGGACTGAGAGCTGAGGCTCCCTGCACTGCCAGCATCGCGAGGCAGGATCGTGCACATCCCGTTGGCCTGGAAAAAGATCAACATTCAAACTTCTGAGCACCATTTCTACTGAAGGTGTATCGCTTTCACACCATCATAAAGAGGAAAACTTGTAAGTCAAACCGTTTAAAGTGGAGGATTGTCTGTATTTTCAAATAAAAATTAGTAAAGTGACAGTGGATTTATACCTCTTTATGGGTGGAAAAGGGCTAAAAGAGTTGTATCTTAACATAGAAACTCAAGTATTTTCTGTTATTGTCAGCTGAGGCTGTATATTTCATCAAATGTTGACACAACCATTTGAGAAAAAGATGGGTGGGCCCTATAGCACTCATATCTAGTAACTGGTTTAGGACCCTGTGAGATGATGAGTGTTATGTGAGGAATCTATAACATGACGATGCTTTTGGGTAATAGTTTTCAATTCTTAAAAAAAAGCCAAACCCCAAAACATTGTGATTTTGTTGTTTAAAAAATTGTTTTCATTTTAATCATCTGAGTTAGTAATAAATATACAAAACTGTCCTTCACATTTCCAATTTCCATACATCGTATTATGGACCACTTAAAATTCTGGACTACAAATGCAAGTTTCTTTGTGTCCTTAACTTCAATTATTGTCATTTATAAAGAAAGGTGATTTGCAAAAACATGCATTTGTGAACACAGATGCCAAAGGTTGTACATGTAAGTTAATGCACAACCAAAAGCGTACATTGTTTATTTGTGCAGTTATGTGTCAAGTGCAACTGACACAATTAGAAGCAGTCATCCTGGGATATTTCACTCTATCTGAAAAGCAGTCTTGAGAAACAGATGGAACTATGTCTTTAAACAAAAACTGTATTCTACAAATACAATAAAATTCACAAACGTGTACATCTGAAGCAACTCTTGAGACCCAAAGCTGACTCAATAACCCTGCTGCTGTATTGGTTTATGGATATATCTCCAAAGTCACAGGCTGGGGAATAGCTGCTTTAAAGAAAATAAATATACATATTAAAAGGAAAGTAAGGCTTTAAAAAATGTGATGAAAGCTTTGAAAACAGTAATAATGTATGAATCATCTATGAGTTTTAAATTTTAGAAATTTAAAGAAATTTAAAGATAATCTGAACATTTTTTAAGCCATTATAATTAAAGTTTTCCCATCTTACCAATGTTTTCTATTTGAAAGTGTAATAGAAAAATGGACAGTTTCTATTGTTGAACTACTATAATTCATAAATCATTATAAATTTATGACTTCAACAGAGGCTCAAGTAGTGGAAACTGGCCATCATGCAAATGAAAAGCAGGAGCCTGCTTGCTTCTCCAAACAGTAATGTGAACTAGAAATAAACACCAACACAAAATGATTTTTTATACAAAATCATTTTCAGATATCAGAAGGCAGGAAAATCAAATCTTTCTTAAAAATGTTTTCCTGGGTTGTGCAACATGTGCTTTACCTCTTTGACTCAATCCACCACCTAAAGTTATTTCTATTATAAATCTCAAACTGCCTGGCAAGGACTGTGAAGGCTAACCAGCCTAGGTATTTGACATCACCCCCAAGGACAGACTGATGTATAGCTGTCATAAGTGTCCCACTTTTCTCTAAGGCCTGGAGTTTGATGTCTGTTTATGCTATGTGGATCACATGACAGAGGATGGTGCAAAGTTACAACCAGGTCTCCTCCAGGCAGTCCTATAGACTTGGCCTCTGATATCACAAAAACACTTGTTTTACTAAAATGAATTCAACTGCAAACAGTTGGAGGGCAACTGTAGTTGAAAAGGAAATGGGTTATTTTCTACAAGAAACATCTCTATTTCCTAAGGGTCTTATCATGAAGAAAATGTGGCTAGTGGTTTCAAACAGGTACTTCAAGAGTTACCCTAAATGCAAGACGACTTTTTAAAATATTTAAACCAACAATGATTCAGGAAAGTAAGCTGGGGGAGTAACATAAAGACTTGTAACACTACATTAGGAGATGCAGTATCTGCTGTGCACTTTGGAAATGAAAGCAACCAATTCTAGCCAGAGTCAATATCAGAAAGAAATACGGCTGCTTCCTACTCTTCTCCATTTAGCAAAATTAATTGGATGCTCATTGCTGATATTCTCTCACTTGAGTTAGGCAAAATGAATCAAATAAGTTACTTTTGTTTTCCAAATAAGCTGCTTAAACGGTTTTTTTGTTTTAAACTTTCAGAAATCGAACATTTAACCCTTGAGAGAAACTGCTATTATTGAGTATCCTGTCTAAAGGCAGGTGCAAGGATTGTTGGATTAAGGATTATTGCTCTTAAAAAGATAACCATCAGAAACAAATATGTTAAGTTTACCTCAAAAACTGATTTTTCACCCAATGCCACAAGGGTTCATTCTCAAATTGAGTCACGTGTTACCTTCAATTCTTTGCCAGTTTACTGAGGTTTTAGCTATTAGAAGTTGACCTATTAACTCAAAATCAAGACAACAGCAATATCCACATACGCATGTCTTATTTGGGCATTAAGCAGTAACACTGCTTTCTGGATAGGACTTAAGGCACTAAATGGTGGGAAAATAAACAAGTAGGATGATTAACAACATCTTTAGAATCCTAAAAAAGGAGATCATTTAGAAGGACACTAGTAAATCTTTTTCTCAAACAAATAAGGCATCCTGTTGGCAAACATAAATAAAATACAAGGTCATGTTGAACCTAATACGTTCACTGTCTCAGCCAAATGACTCAAAACACTAACTATCGAACTAAAGAAGGCTACAATATACATCTAAAGGTTGGAAAGGCACCCAAAGGAGAGCTCCATCACTTCCAGTTCTCAGTTAGGTAAGATGTGTTTAACACTGCATGAAGACTACTAAACGTTTATTCTTCAAAATGTATAATGTGGTTAGATTTTTATTTTGATAAATCAGTTAATCAAGTGCTAATTTAGTAAGAAATTTATTTTCATGAATCAGGAAATGACTGCAGTGTCTAACACAATCCCATTTATAAAGCTAAACTAATTCTAGTACTAAATGCATATTCTGGATAACGCTGAAGGAAATCTGTATAAACAAAAATGGTTACCTCAAGATAGAATTCACAATAGAAATTCAATATATATCTAAATAAGATTTACTGAAAATAATGAAAAGTGCAGTACAGATACATCAAACATAATTATAACCACAACACTTTCCTTCTGAAAAATACAACTATTAGTAAAATAAAATGTACGACTGAAAATTTTTCCAAAGGAAAAAATGTATAAAGGAAAATACTTTTCTTTGAGATAGGGAAAATAGTATGTCATTGTTTTTTTATCACAACATAATTTGACACGAAAAGCAGTCATAGAATTGCACCAATTCCACATCCAGTTTCCTGAACATGTTAAGAGTAATAGGAGTTCGTAAAGCAGAATGCAGTTTCTGAATTTCATATTTTAAACTGTTGATATTCTCGTACAAAATGTCACATCACACCAGATCTGTTTTCATAACGTACAATACTTTCCATTTCGTGGCCAGACATGAATGCAAACATAGGCTTTCTGCCCCCTTTCTTTCATCCTGGTGTTTAGTCAGAGTCAGGAAAAAATTATCAAGTTACTTAAGTGTTATCTCTCTAGCAATAAAGAAAAATTGTATTTAGTGCCTGCTTCATCATTTGTCAAAAAACATTTCTGAATATAAAACTCAGTTACCCAATGGTTTACAAAATAGAAAAATCATTCATTAGGATACACATGTCATGGGATTTAGGTCCACTTCCAAAGGACTGAATGCCTTGGCAGCACCACTGTCCTTCAGCAGAGGTCCCGATGCCAGTTCCCTGATCGGAGCAGGTGGGCCTGCAGGAGACCACTGCTTGATATTCGATTATCTGAGGCCTTAGACCCTCTTTGATCACCCCTCTCTGCCATCTCATTAGTGCTACAAAATAGATGGCACTTTTGTGGAAATTTTTAGGAACATTTCTGCTGAACATGATTTAGAAGTTCTCCAAATTTTTCAAATAGGTCTTCCACCCATTTCACATTTTTCATACAAAGTTGAACAATTTCTTCCTGTCCTAAATCTTCATTTCTTTTCTGCACAGAAGAAATCTAAAATAAAGAGAATTGGCACATTAGCTTATACTTATCACTTTATAAGCTCTTCACAAGGGCTTACTGTTTCTATATTCTGAATGAAAAGAGATTAAGTCACCTACAAGTAGGAATCTTTTTTGGGAAAAATCTATCCATGGAAAAGGATTATTTCAAATAAATTTGGGTTAAGTTTAATACTATCATTTTTGGCTCCATGGGGGCAGGGAGGAAGGCTAGGAAAAGTGGTTCAAACTTTCTCAATTCCTTTCAATTTTGTTAAAAGCTGAAAGGCAAATTTGGGGGTCAATTCTGCATTTTGAAGCACTGTAACAGCAGTCACCATATTTTACATGACCATCTTTACTTTCTCCTTTGCTAGACTTTAGATTTATGAACAACCTTCCACACTAAACCATGATCAAACATATCAGGTACAGCCTTGAGCCAACTTCACCCTTTTTGATTAAAAAATTGATAGTGCTGGTCAAAAAAGGTAGTAATGTCTATAGTCATTTAACCTCTAAGCAAATTAATCCTTATATCCAATCCAAAAACGGTATTATTGTCATACATAACTTCTGAGCAACTCAAATTATGGTATTTAATAGTTAACATTAAATTTTAATTATCATTTCTTCATGCCCTATTTCTCTGCAATTAAGTGGGATAAGGCCATGCTAGTGAAAAGAAGACAGCAGTGACTGAAGCAAATTACAGCAGAATCATTATACATTATGAGAGAACATGCAGCAAAGGACCAATTATCATGGCAATGTACAGCAAGCTCTAACAGCTTAAAAACATTACCACTTACAGTTTCTGTGAGAGGCGATGAGCCTCAGATTACTCTGAGCACTGAGCACAACACACGACAGAGACTCCGAACAATAAGTCGTCTTGTTACTATTTACAGGAGAATATAGACACATTTTCTAACAATTGCCTTTAAAACATTAAAAAGTACTATACCTACAGTCTCCTTAAAATTTGGAAAAACACACATTTCTTTTTTAAAATAAGTGAAAAATACTTACCTCTTTACATATGAGATAAACAAGATATTTATAATGATGTAGTGAATGATATAAAGAATACAACTGTATTTTCTCTGGATCAACAGCAAACTCCTATAAAAACAAAAGAGTTTACAGATATATTTATTTCATGGAGCAATCTGAGCTAACAATACTTTTACAAAAGTACTAGACCAAAAGTCTCAATGGAAATCTTAAAAATGATTTCTATGGCTAGGCATTACCCTGTATTAATATCAACAAGGAGCTTATTCAAAAAAAGAATTTAAATTGTATTTTAAAATCTTCATTCTTTTTCCTGAATATAAATATACACTATTCCAAAAAATGAAACATTATACAAAAATTTACACAGTAAACATATGACTTATAAAGCAAAAGAATCCTATAATCTCTTGATTCAGAGATAAACGAGGTTAACAGCATTACAGTTACGCATTCTTCCATGTCCCCCCACACATATATTAACCACACTAATTTTGTAAAGAGAAGGGAATCATACTATACATATTGTTCTGCAACTTTCTTTTTTATAACTAGTTTTTCACGTAACTAAAACTTGGATATCTTTCTCTTTATTACATATGCCCCCCAATATAAATTATATGAGGGCAGGGATTTTTGACCATTTTTCACCGTTTATTTGTGGTACTTAGAACTGTATTTGGCACACCACGGGCATTCAAAAATTTTAGTGAAAGAACAAATGAATCTACCTCTTCTTTTTGAAAAGTCCATAGCATTACATTATCTGAATGGCTCTTTATTTATCTAGTCTCACAGTGATGATACATAACTGAACTGCTCTTACAATTCTGCAGTGAGCAAATGCATGCTTTTATGCATTTGTAAATATGTTTATACAGAATACATCTTTGATGTGGACTTGATATGTTGCTAAGCTGTTTTCTGAAAAAGCAGTAATTTAGACCATGTTTGAAATTGAATGGATTCCAATTTTAATAATTTTGCAGATGGAATCCACACTGAATCCTATGGGAAGTGTGCACACTCACTTCTCTGTCTGCATTTGCATCCAATGACAAAAAAACTATAGAAAAAAATACAAATGCAGGCACAGGATGATTCCTTGCTTACCAGTCTATTTAAAAAATGTGTGAGCACCCACTGTCTGCCAGATACTGTGCTAGGCACTGGAGACAAAGACTAACACCAAGTCCCTCTTCCTTAGGCCAGAGCTGCTCATTTCTACCTGAAAAAACTTCACAATTAACAACATGGTAAACTGCTTGCTTATTTCAATGTTTTAAGTAGGAATTATATTAACAACTGGAAAAGGTATAATTACAACAATCAATATATACTCACTTGTGCAAATTTAGTGGTTGTCTTAGAAGTCCTTAGAGTTTTCTTATTATAAGCTCTGCCATTCATTTTGATTTTAGAAATGGCAGATCCCCCACTTTTTGCTTTAGAGTCTTGAGTAATTGTTGTTAGTTCAGGAAAATTTTCCAAAGCACTCTTTAAAATAAAGCAAAAATAATTCACATCAGAAGAAAAATAATCTAAACTATTTCTAGCCACTCAAAATTTATTTTAAAAAATATGGAAATATATACATATGTGTACATATACACACACAAATATATGTGTAGGGGATTGATGGATGTGGTAAATAAATACAATATACACGTACATATACATACACATGTGGGTGTTTTAAACATGGCCACAAATTCTTTGCAGCTCCTCCCATCAAGATGTGGAATCTATTTCCCCAGCCCTTGAATCTGGGCCAACCTCATGACCTGCTTTAAGCAACAGCCTGTGACACTGTGGGGACTCCCGAATGAGGCAGAGAGTTCTTTCGAGTCATGCCTCTCTGGTTTCATGATAGGAGAAAGAGGGACACATGTAAGTTTCTTCAAAGCTCTACCAATTAAACCACTGTTAACACCCTGAAACTTGGCCAAGCCCTGCTATGAAGAATTCATCTGACCCAGGATGAGAACAGAGGAAAACAAGATGCTTCTCTGGCTTTATCACTTCTCTTGCTTCACTGACCACAGGAAAAGCATGATAATTTAGTGATAATTTAGTGATAATTTAGTGGTCATGTGGCAGAACCAATTCCAGTCCATTCTTTAAAACCCACAGGCATATTTATGCCCTAACCTACTTGGCAAATCATCTTGCAATAAAAAGCTACAAACACTAACTAAATAATATTTGTAGCTAAATCTAACTAATTTAAATATTGTTTTAAAAAATTAAAGTGAGTTACCAGTATCATTTATTATTTTGACACTAAACAGGTTCAAGTGCTCCCATTATATATTTTTTCTCTTATATTTATTATTCAGAACATAGTTCTCATTCAATAAGCTCAATTGTTTTATAAACAGTTACAACCTTCAAGGCCACTCTCTTCCAAATTCTGTTTGCGTGCCTAAGCACCTGGCATTGTGACCCCTGAAACAGGACATTTTTTAACAGATAGTCTAATGTTTTTTAGATATAAGTGTAGGAGGGAACGAAGTTTAAGTTTCATCAAATAGAAATAATGGGATCTTTGGCATTTCCTCCAGAGTGAGCTATCATTAATTTCTAGCTTCCTTCTCTTTCTTAAATTGTTTGTGCTTTTATTACATAGTTTGGTGCTTTCCATATAAAACATGCCCAGGTTTGAAAACTTTTGGACCCTGAATTACTATTTACAACAAATGGAACTTAAAGACAAAATAAGGATTCCAGATTTGGAAATAATGAACACCAGGTCAACGGAGATGAAAAGAGAATATTTAAATAATCTTTCTAATAAGCACAAGACGACTGGGAGTACATGGATTTCAAATGAAAACAGAACTTCAAAAGGCTTTAGGATTGCTAAAATTACCAAGATCATCATGGAAAATGGTGCTAATCATTTCCAAAAAATAGAAAATCTTTTCTAATATACTGTTTGTAATATTTTACATCAAATCATTCTAACTTTCAATAATGTATATTTTGGCTTTGAAATGCAAGTTACTATAAATAAAAATTATCAAAATTAATAAGTATAATTTCAAAATTAGAAATTTTTTCTGTGAAATAACATGAAAACTAATTTTTCAGTTTTCATCATAAACTATTGCATAAGTTTTAAATATCTACTGAGTCCATTAAATTCCAAGTGGTGGCTTTATTTTAATACAAGTTACCAGAGAACTGGTTTGACATTCTAAAAACAGTTAGCCCAAACTGGTCATTTTTAAGATTTAGAAAATTTTTAGAAAACACCCATCTAACAACATCCTATTGTCTGAAGAAAACATGACATTTCCCAAAGGGCTGTTTCGTTTGAAGACAGCAGTTAAGCAGAAAATACTGGACTGGGAATCAGTAGACCAAATTCTTAGTACTGGGCTTCTTACTAGCTTCTGACTTTTTTCTCAGCAAGTGCATGTCAGTGAAGAATACAGGACTACCAGAAGAGCTTGGGGTCACCTAGCAAAAATGAAGTCAAGTTTCACTTTTATGTGGAGTTCAGATAAAATAGGGATGTGAAAAAGCTATACAAATTACACAAAGGAGTTGAAAACATGTCCATGCAAAAGCCTGCACACGATGCGTATAGTAGCTTTCCTGATAAAATTGCCAGGATTGGGGAGCAACCAAGATGTCTTTCAGTGGGAGAATAGATACATTGTTATCTATCCAGACAATGGAATATTATTCAGTGCTAAAAGGAAATGAGCCATCAAGCCATGAAAAAACACCGCAGGGGCTGGCCTAGTGGCCAAGTGGCTAAGTTCGCGCACTCCACTTCGGCGGCCCAGGATCCTGGGTGCAAACATGGCACCGCTCATCAGGCCATGCTGAAGCAGCGTCCCACATAGCACAACCAGAAGGACCTAGAACTAGAATGTATAACTATGTACTGGGGGGCTTTGGGGAGAAAAAGAAGAAAAAAACAAAAAAGAAGAAGATTGGCAACAATTGTTAGCTCAGGTGTCAATCTCTAAAAAAGAAAAGACAAGACATGGCAGAACCTTAAATGCATATTACTAAGTGAAAGAAACCAATTTGAAAAGGCTACACACTGTCTGATTCCAACTGTATGACATTCTAGAAATGATAAAACTATGGAGATAGTGAAAAGATCGGTGGTTGCCAAAGGTAGGAGGGAGGGAGGGATGAGTAGGCGAGCACAGAGGATGTTCAGGGCAATGAAACTACTCTCTATGAGACCATAATGATACACACATGTCATTGTACATTTGTCCAAACCCTTAAAATGTACAACAGCAAGAGTGAACCATAAGAGATGCTGATAACGGGGAAAGTTGTTCATGTGTGGGGACGGGGTATATGGGAACTCTCTGTACTTTCTGCTCAATTTTGCTGTGAACCTAAAACTCCTCTAAAACTGAAGTCTATTTAAAAAAAAAAAACTATACAAATGGATAAAAAAACTTCTCCCAAGCTAGATATAATCAAATGATTCCAGGTGTTGTATGTTATACTTTGAATAAGCTGGAAATTTTCTGACTACTAAGTAGCTTCTATCACAATTTTTCTGAGTTTACATTAGCTTATTGTTGTTCTATATTTCTGATAACACCAAAACCAATTTGTAGTGCCAAGATAAATCAACGGATATACACATATCCCCTATTATGTGAGAATTAATTTTTGCTCAGATATTGAGTAAAGCACGCAAGTAAAGGGAATGTTAACAACTGTGCTAGACCAATTCTCATTACAGGTGAAATGAGAAAATTTTTAAAAGGTTTAGAAGAAAAACAAGGTCGGAATACAGTAGTTTAAAGCAAGTACTTTTGAAAACATTTGGAAATTATTATATAGGAGGAAAACTAGAAAAATATAAAATCCTGAAAAATGAATTTAAGCAGAAAAAAGCAAATGATTAACACTAAGAATGTGCTTAATACAATAAAAAGACAAGCTAAACAGACTCACAATGAATAAAAATCAAATTTTTTGTTGGTTGAAAATTTTATGAAACTGAAAATGACTTTCATAAATTTTCCAACCTATTACGCTTAAGACTATGATTGCCACTGAGTTTTGCTAATAAATCATATGAAGGAAATACCTTGAATGACTGATCCAAGTGGAGATTCAAAAGAAGTCTCTTTCGATTATCATTCAGCATGCTATCTATTTTTTTCATATGAGGCAAAAGTAGCTCATCTAAAACAAGATAAAAATTTATTGGAATAGGATAAACTATCAACAGAAAAGCTTGTTAAAAATCTGTCTTTGTCTCAAAACATTATTAAGACCTTAGCTGAGTGAGAAAGCAGCAGTGCAGTGTGTGGACAGGATGAAAGCCCTGCGTTCTAACCTGTCCTTGCCTCTAGAATTAACTGACACACGACATGACCAGTGGGCAACTGCCTAATTTCTCCAGATCTCATTTACCATCTGAACAGTAAGAGTATTACAGGATATAAATTTATCTAACATTATAAAATTTTATAAAATACTAAGTATGATATTCTTAATTCACTACAGTTTAAGGAGAAGAAAAATGATCAAAATCCAGTGTGAAAAATACAAGGGAAGAGTCAAAAGAGTTATTTCAGAGAAGGAAACTAAAAGTATGACAAAGATCCTACTCAAAGCTTTGTGCTTTCTTTGTCACCCCTGAAACTTTAAGCTCGTTTGAGAAAAGCCCTTCCAGAGTGTAAAGTTAATTACTTTTGGTGCTGTATTAAAGACTTTAGAATACAGAGTGTTTCTTAATTTATCAGCATAACAACATATTTTTATAATACTAATGACTTTTCTGAAAATGTATATATAATCCTCAGAATCTGGTTACTGGTTTCATAGTTCAATAAAATGTTTGGAATACAAACACAAGCACAGTGACCATCAGAAGAACACCTCCTCTAATTGAAGAAAAGGTCCTTAGTGTGCAATGCTTTCTAAGCTCACTAGAACACACCTGATAGTTTTCTTTTATCTTTCCAGTAGTGACTAAATCAATTCAAATACTACAAGAATTTACATTTCACAAAAACAAGTTTTAAACATTTGTGGATTATTTTAAAGTATTATAACCATTAAAATCTTCCCCCCTTATATTAAATGGAGAAAAATCAGAAAACAATGATAAACAGTAGGGGAAAAAGTCATTTAAAATACAAATACCAGAAATGACCACTACTAAGAGATGCATATTTTATGATGCAAGGAGTTTTGATTGACAGGGAAAACACTTAATGGCAAAAAGCCAACATGGGGAATTAACTATTGGGTTTTAATAATGGTTCTTCTACCACTAACTTATTCTATAACTTCAGGAAATATATTTTATCTCTTTGAACCTTCATCTACAAAATAAATGTCTTGGGGCCAGCCCAGTGGCATAGTGGTTAAGTTTGTGCACTCCACTTTGGTGGCTCGGGGTGTGCAGGTTCAGATCCCAGATGTGGACCTAGCACCACTCGTCAAGTCACACTGTGGCAGCATCCCACATAAAACAGGGGAAGATTGGCACAGATGTTAGCTCAGGGCCAATCTTTTGGACAAAAAGGTAAATAAATAAATGAATAAATGCTTTAAACCAGGTACTTTCTAATGTCCCTTCCAGCCCTACATGACTCTAAAATGACTGATGTACAGATTACTGTCTCTGATTATATGGTCAAAAAAGCAATGGATCAGGAACTCGAAAACCTTGGACTTCAATCCTTTCTCTGCTTCTTCCAAGTTGTGGGCTCTTAAGCAAGTCACTTAATCTCTTTGAGCCTCTCACTGTCTTCATCCACAAAATGGCTAAATTGTTCTGGGATTAATGTAGAATAACATACGTCAAAGTATGTGGAAATAATAAAACAATACATGTTTTTAGGCACTGCTGTTGAAGTATATTGTTACTGACTATGCTTTGCTATTGTCTTTTGATCTTACACCCATAGAATCATTTTGACAGAAGAAGGGTAATAGAAACTGGCTCATTAATCCTTTCATTCATCTTTCTAGTTGTCCCTGGTGAATGCTATAGTAGCTGAAGGGTAAACATTAGTGAGCAACATTAGATATATTTTATATAGTTTATTTATATATCAACTTCATCCCTACTTTACTATAAGAAAGATTAATAAAGCAAGAGTATAAAGGAATAATATTAATGAATATAAAACAATGCATATATTGTTTTAGTACTAACTGATTAGGAAATAATTACTTTGTGATATAGCTTTTACTGGACGCAAATATACAATTTTAATTTTTACACCATTATTATCCAGTTCTTCTAATTATTAGAAAACACAATATATGGACCTCTGGACCCTCCATGTAATACAGACACTGAGTGAAATATTGTAAAGCTCATAAAGATTCGTAAAATTGAAAGAAACTAGCAGATATTACATAATTTTCCCATGAGTAGAGATCAGTAAAAATACATTCAATATACAGTTATTCAAATATTCAGATAATTCATGAAAAGATATGACCATTGTATAGAATCAATATATCATGAATTTGTTAACTGATAAAAAAACATACATTAAACGCACAACTAACAGACAAGAACAACAAAGACCCAGGAAGTGCTACTCAGCAGATTATATACTGTTGCTCTTTAGGGCTTGCATCGTGTCGGGGTCCAGGACAATGCTGACAATCAATTCCATGTGGCTTTTAAAGGTTTCCTTCATCGCACTTGTGTTCAAAACACGAGTGATAAAGGGAGCTGGAGGATCAAATGCTGGGAAGGAGAAAGGATGAAATGTTAAATATCCCTTCCTGACAACTTAAGAACACTTTTATCTGTAACAAGAGCCTATAAACAGATTAAAGGTTGTAGATAAAATTTCTTCAGATTCAAGGTTCTCCCTCTGCCTTTAAACACCCCAAGTGAGACACTTTCAAAGCTGGTTTGCACATCACAATCACTAGAGATCTTAAAAAAAAAAAATCCAGATTGATGGATTTATTAAGACACAATCTTGTTTCGGGGGTCAGGTAGTGGTGATGAAGCTAGCACATTATACTTCAAAAAAGGTTCCCAGCTAACCCTAACCCTAACCCCTAACCCTAACCTTACCTTAAGCCTAACCCTGACCCTGATCCACACCCTGACCCTGACCCTAACCCAACCCTAACCCTACCCCTACCCCAACCCCAACCCACCACACTAACCGCAAACCCCTAACCCATAACTGTAGCCCTAGCACTAGCCTTAGCCATAGCCCGAACCCTCACCCTGGCCCTGGCCCTGACCCTGACCCTAAACACTCACCCTAACCCCTAACCCTAACCCTAATCCTAACCCTAACCTTACCCTAACCCTACCCCTAATCCTAACCCCTAAACCCTAACCCTAACCCTAAAACTTATCTCCCCAACCCTAACCCTAAACCTAATTCCCTAACCCTAACGACAAACATCACCATACCTTTAACCCTAATCCTAATCCCAACCCAGAACCTGTACCCAAACCACGAACCTTAACCCGTATCTTGTATCCTTAACCCCCAACCCGTAAATTCACCTTCACCCTTACTCTCACCCTCACCCCGCTCTTCTCACCTCTTGCCTCTAATTCCAGACCCCATCTTAAACTCTAAACCTTTGCCTAAACCCTAAACCCTGACACCGACCCCAACCCCTACCCTAACCACATCCCTGACGCCAGCCCTAACCCTAACCGCAAATACTCCATAATTAATCTACCACTGAAAACTGGGTGAGTTACTATAGAGCAGCTGTGGGGACTAGCCCGGGGCCTTTCTCCCCAAGGCAGCAAGGGCACCAAAGAAGGGGGTCACAGAGCGGCTACATAGGGTTTTAGAACAAATGGCATCCACCACATATGACAGGGATGTCCCTTCACTTGTCACCAGAAGCTTTGCTGACACCGCAGGTCGGTGAACACAGCGGGTCGGAGGTCTCAGGAAGCCGGGTCGGCACTCAATCCTGAGTTTAGGGGGAGAGGGTTTTCCTTTCAGAAACGCCGATGTGGGGACGCTGCATCCCCATCCTTACGGATCTCTCCTGTCTTGGGGACACAGTCAACATTTAAAGCGGATGCACGCGCACCCCACAGGCCAGGCCCCTTCGGGAAAACCAGTGCTGGCCGAGTTCCTTTCAACCCAAATGGCTCCCTCGGGCGCTCGTCCACCCTGTTGCTTGTCATGTATCCATGAAGCTTACAGCCCTGATCCTGAGGCCGATCTCTGACCCAGGCCCCACTCCACTGTCCCCGCCCGGCCACACGCCAAGACTTTCACCAGGACCGTGCTGCACCTACCCTGGCGCACAGTTCTCCGCGAGCTGCAATTTCAGAACAGACACAGCCACCGCCCAGCGCACACGAGCGCGTCCCGCGGGCTGAGCCTGAAGCGAGACTAACACATCCGGGCCGGGAGCCGGGGGGGCGACGGAAAGAACCGACGGCTGGCCGAGTGCGCCGAGGTTGTGGGAATCGCAGAGCCCTGGCGGAGATGGAAACAACCGCCAGCTGGCCGAGAGCGCCGAGCTTGTCCGAGTCACAGAGTCCTGGAGGAAAGAGCCGAGGGGAGACAGAAAGGGCCGAGAGTGTCTGAGGAGCAGAGCTTCTACCGAGCCGGGTGGGGAGGGGAGAGCCAAGTGTCTACGGAAAGGACCGAGCGTCGACGACAGGGTGGAGGATCCACGGAAAGAGCCACTGTTGGGCGGGGAGGGCCGAGGAATGAGGGAAAGAGCCGAGGGCCTAAGGGGAGGGCGGAGCGGCCATGTGGAGAGAGGAGGCACTGAGGGAGCAGAGGCGGAGCGAATGAGAGGGCTGGGCGGCGAGGGGCGGGCGGCGGCCATAGGGGCGGGGCCGCACGAGGAGCCGGAGTGAAGTGGGGACTCGGGGACACGGGGATCCGGGGTCTCTCCGGAGAAGCCCAGGAGCCCCCGCGCCCCCGGCGGGCAGGTAGCATCCGGGGTCTCAAGGCCGCAAGCCGGGGGCGCGTCTGGACCGTCGCGTAGCTGTGGATGGCGAGTGGCTGTCCTGTGCTCGCCCGCCCGCGTCGTGCGTGCGGCGTCTGCTGAGACGGGACCGTGCGGGGTGCTCCGCGGCGTCCGCTCTGCGCGGCGCGTCCCGTCGGGCGGCCCGGGCTGCAGACCGTTCGTGTTCACGTACCTTCGCCTTCCTTGGCCTTCCTTTGCGTTCTGGCGGCTGCTGCTTCCTGCTGGTCGCAGGCCCCCGAGGGGGCGCTGCTATCACCCGGGGTAGGGGGATGGCGGGCGCGGGTTGTCCCCAGGGCGCCACCGGCTTCCCTCAGGAGCACCGGCTGACGCGCAGGGCAAGAGGACGGAGCCCGAGCACGTACGGCCCTGGCAACGCCCCTGGCCCCACAGTCCCTCACGGGGTGGGGGGAGGGCGGCCTGGGTCCTGAGTGTCCCCGCCGGGTAGGCAGAGGCCCACGAGGACTGCCGGAGCGGGTGGGCCGTGAGATGGGGTGCGGGAGTGCAGCCGCACCGTCCCCTCCCTGCGTCCCTTGGGGCACGGTGGGCCCCACCTGGGCCCGACCGTCTGCGCTCCAGGCATCGGCCTCCCTCGGGCCCAACTCTCCCACCCTCTCGCCTGCCCTGCTGATGAGCGGCCGCTGGATCGCTCCCAGACTGCTCTTCCCAGGGCACGGTCTGTGTCTCCGAGGGTCTCCCTGGGAGGAGGCCCTGCGCGCTGGCTCAGTCAGACCTGGGGTACTGTAGGGACCTGAAATTGGCCACCCCAAGATACGTCTCTTTGGCATCAGGATTATTTGAGGCTGATTGCTTTTGATAAACTGGGACAGGGAAGGAGGCTCTGAGGAATGGAACTTGCCCTTTCTTAGGACACATTTACATTTGTAAGGTAAATCTCTATCTGTAAAAGGTGCCTCCCTCTCTGTACCAGGAAGAAGAAAGGAGATGACCTTCTTTCTAGAAACTCTTAATCAATACCAAAGGCAAGGACTTAAATCTGCATTTTATTGTGCTCGTCTGGTAACCTCCTGTACCTGACTTCCCTCCCCCTCCCAACGTTGGCATTTCTTTAAGGATTAAGCATCTTTCCTTAGGCTAGGAACTGATTGCTGGGCTCACCTGTGACTACCCAGCTCCAGATAATCGACTTGCCTCCTGCCACGCCCACCACCGAGATAGCCGACCACTACCTGCTGTGTCCATCAAGCACTGTGCCGACAGGGCAATCTTGTGACTATTGTGGGAGGGACATTTCAATCACATGTGAAACACCCTGTTTGGGGGTATATAACCGCTTTGTGCACCCCACTTCTTGGGTGCCCTTTCTTCCTTCGGGAAGAAAGGCCCCGGGCCATGGTTCCTCATAAAGCTTTGTTTAATTTTCTCTTGCTGTTCTGTCTCATGTGAATTTAATTCATTCTCCGGCCAGATGAACCCACATTTGGGGAGAGGAAATGTCTTCCTCCCCTACAGTACCCTCCCTGCGTCTACACCCCAGGCGGCAGCCTGGCGCCTGGGGCGAGCGGTGGGGAGGACAGGAGCTCTGTGTGCTGTTTGTTCTGCTGCGAGGAACAGATATTAGCTCAGGGCCAATCATTAAATAAATGAACAACAACAGAAAAAACAGAAAGGAGGACCCCATCCAGCACCAGAGAATAGAAGGTGAAAGATGAGTGAAGCTCTTCCTCAAGCTCCACATACCCAGGTGCATACCATATGTTCAGTTGTGCCTTGAGGCATCTCAGGAATGTCAGGCTGCACTGGAGTGGCAGAGGTTCCCTTTCCTTTGTTTCCCGAGAAAGAAAGAAAAAATGGAAGGGTTAAGTTTGGTCTCTTCATTGTAACACTTACACCCAGGCAAATAAAATGTTGAGGCCCTTCTATGTGGTTGGCACTGTGTTAGGCAATGGGGATATGGAGGTAGATCAGAAAGATCTGGTTCCTGCCCTGATGGAGCTGACAAAGGGGAGGTAGGCACTAAACAATTACTCAAAATTATTTAATTACAAACTACCATAAACACAACAAAATAAGATGTGAAAATATTTTGTTTTAGGGTAGGGGTAGGAGAGGTGGAGAACCAGAGGAGGCTTCTTGGAGGAAGTGACACTTAAACTGTGGATGCAAAGCATGAATAGGAATTTCCAGGCAAAGGTGATGGTGGGTGTTCATAAGGAGCAGAGAGTTCCAGATAAGCAGAGACAAGAGCCTGTAGAACTGCCCTGAATCAGGAGGACTTGCACAGTTTGGGGAGTGGGCAACAGCTTCCTCCCATGGCCCTACCTCTTAACAGAAAACCAGGCATTTCTGCCCCCTCTCTCCACACATGCGTATGCCTCAAAGATCAGGCAAAACCTCTCTCTTCCACTTTCCATCTCCTATCAATAGTAAGAGTTTCTGAATGGGATGAGATTTGAACAGCATCTCTAACCCAGTACACCCACAATTGGCTTCGGTTGTATTCACAGCATTTATCACTATTTACATTATTTTATGTGAAGGAAAAGCTTTCTGTTTACTGCAGGTGAAAAAGGTTCAGGTTGCTCTGAGTCATAGAGTTTGAGTTAAGGGGATTCTAGAAACAGTATATAGTATACAGGCCGGAAGATGAACTTTGGTGTCAGCCCTGAATGCTAATCTTGAGTCTTCCCTTTCCCAGCTGCAAGCTTTCGGATCCTAATTTTGCCACTTGTGAAAGGGGAGAAAACCAGTGATTTACAGTAATGTTATAGAGATAAAAAATTACCTACCTAAAATACTTAACGCAGGGAAGATGGTCAAAAAAGGATTCATTGTTTGTTGTGTCATTATTATCATAACACCTTAGGCAAGTCTAGTTTGCTTAATTGAACACTAATTACGATGGGCCAGGAATTTTTCTGGGCACTGCTCACATGCATCATCCCTGTTAGTATAAGATGTAGATCCTAGATCTTGTCCCAGGCCAGTTTCTCTGCACTTTTAAAAGTTTCTTTAGAAGAAAATACACACTAGTCTCCCTGGTCTCCTTTAAGCTTCCCTTTCTCCCCCCTAACATCTACAAGCATGGAAACAGGTCATGGTTTGCACATGTGAAAATCATTTGAGAAATCTGAGGCAGAGCTGATGTTTTTTCTTTCTAACACAGTGGGAAGGATCGTCTGTGTAGTCCACCAGTTGAAGGTTTGTACTGGAGAAAATAAGCCAAGCTGGCTTCTAGAGATTTCCAGGTGTTGGAAGGGCCAGGTTTTACAATGCTTCCATGAGTCTGAGGGTTACACATCCAGCCCTGCCATCAGCCCACCAGTGACTAGATATTAGTGGTCTTGAGCACTGGCTGCATATTAGACCCAGCTGGGGAGCTTTAAAAATTGCCAATGATTGGGCATCACACCAGGCCAATTAAATAAGAGACTCAGGGTGAGAACCAAGCTCAATACCTGTGAAGAATTCCCTCGGTAATCCTAAAGTGACACCAGGGTTGATAACAACTGATTTAAATAAAGAATTCTGGCCTCATTGGGTCCACTGAATGAAGCTTTGTGAGAATATAGCTAGCTATCTATATATGTATATTTGTGAGAATAATATATATCAAAGATCTGTACATGCCAGACATTTCCCACACATTTTCTTACTTGAAGAATAATGCTCTGTGGTAGAAAGCATCTCCATTTGACAGATAAGGTAACAGAGGCAATAAAGGCTTCAGTTCCCTGCTTAAGATTACAGAGGTGGAGTTAGGTCTTGGATTCTCATTCATTCATTCAACAAACATTTGTTTAATGCTTACATGCTGGGCACTGTTTTAGGCACCATGATACAACAATGAGCGAGAGAGAATCTTCTCATGGAGAGTGCATTCCAGTGGTGAGGGCAAAGAGAGACGTAAAAGAATCTCAAATAGTGACAAATGCTATAAACACAACCAAAGCCAATTATGGGGGTAGAGAGAAATGCAGTTGCTATTTTTGATATTTTGCAATGTCTCTGAAGTGACATTTAAATAGAGCCGTGAATAGAGAAACAAGGGAGAAAGTCAAGCAAATGTCTGAGGAAAGAGCATTCCAGGATAAAGCTCTGGGGAGAGCAAAGGCCTCAAGGGCGAGGTGTTTGGTGCATTCAAGCAACAGCTGAGAAGAGAGCCGAGCTAACCTAGAAGGAAAAGGGAAGAGAAGTGGGTCAAGTGTCATGCCGTGTGATTTGAGTTGATTTTTTTTTGGGGGGGGGCTTCCAGCATTTGTTCCTCCTCTGGTGATTACCCACTTCTACTGTTAGCAACTATATTTTGCTTTGTAGAGACCACTCCTCCCCCATCCCAGTGCTGTGGTTTGGTAGGATTAACCCCCAATTCTGACTCTAAACTTGGTCTCTGCTTAGAGACCAATTAGAAGACTAATGTGGTATCTCAATCACGATCTTGGTTCAAAGATGGGCATAAGACTCAATCTGAGACTCAGAGGTGAAAGGAGATGTCTGCTATAATTTCTTAGCTAGTAATGTTCTCTCCTTCCTGGAAAGACCTACAAAAAGAGGGAGCTATGAAGATATGATGACATAGCTGCTATGGCTATTTTGCTGTTGCAGAGGAGTGCCCACCTGGAGAAGTTGGAGGACTACCACGTAGAGCCTAGAGATTATGCCAACACCAAGTAAAGCAGAACAGAGAGCCAGAATGAAAGCAGATCCTTGATTTTGACACCTGAATGGTTAGATCAACCCACACCTATAACACTTGCTCCTGCCAGACTTTGCAGTTACATAAAACAAAATCTCTTCATTGTCTATACCAACTGAGTTGGGTTCTCTGTCCCTTTGTATAAGTAGTTCTAAGTAAGAATTACTATAGGTATTTTTTTCCTTGATAAAAGGGAAGCCAAACTCTTAGCCATTTTTCTGTCAAATCTTGAGTTACAGGTCTTCAAGAAATGTTTGAGGGGATCAATGAGCCTCTGAGGCTATCTTCATTCCCTCCTAATTATCCCCCATCAGCAGCCATGATATAGCCCTGCTCCATGATTGCTGCTTCTTCCTCTCCCTCACTCACAGGCCCCACAATGAAGAGATGCAAAGTTGGACCCACACTTCATTATTGTGAAATACCACTTTAGACCTTAGACCATACCATGTTTGATGGGCTCTAAATGTTTTGTATTTGTCTTCATGAGAATTCATAGTATTTCTTGGATCTGTGGCTTGAAGTCTTTTATAACTTTTGGAAATTTCTCAGCCATAATTGTTTCAGATATTGCTTTAGCTCCATTCTCTTCCTACTGTCCTTCTGAAACGTTGATTACATGTGTACTGGGTATTGTCAGCATTTCCTATATGTCTCATATACACTTCTTTTTGTATATTTCATTCACTTTTTTCATTCATGCTTATTATTTTAAGCCTCCAAGTTTGTGGTAATTTGCTACAGCACCCTTAAGGAAACGAATACCTTCATTCTCAGTCGTCCAATCCTGGCATAACCAACCCACAATCCCCTGTTGTAAATTCCCTCTGTTTGAAATACCTGGTAATGTTTCTCTTTCTCCACTGAAATACAAAATGATATACCACCCTCCCCCACTCTAAACTCTCAGAACCTTGTATTTTGATCCCAAGGGGAATTAGTGAACAGTTCATGTGTGTAGTTAATACCAATGCATATTTTTTCACCTGTCATACTCAAAACTTGCTAATTGCTAAATATTTTGTGCAATTCATCCTTATAATTTCACTTAATATTTCATCTTGGAAACTTCCTGTATTGAGCCAACCATGCTATTTTACAGCTGAATACTTTTATCAATTGAATATACTGTAACTCAATTAAATGGTCCCTGAAGGATCGTTTTGCTGTTTTCATTTTTAAAAACACTTACCAAAAAAAATTCCTGCACTAAACTTATATGTAAATCTGAGAGGATTTTTTTTGTGAGATATCAGTAACATAAGTACCTAGCTTTGGGATTCCTAGATCCAAGGGACTATGTGACTGAAATTCTAACACGTAATACCAACTCTAATTTCTTCTATAAGTGTACCTATCACAGGGCTATCACCAGAGACTGCTTCATTATATAATAATATTTGGAGAATTATGCCTTTTATGATCCAACTGGCCTAAAAGAACAGCCATCAGGGCAATCATCATTCCTAGTGTTTCGTCACTGGTGAGGCATCTACATTTCTGGGAATAATGAGATGAAACACAACAAGGAAACCACTGAAGCTAAGCAGCATAGTCAACAATAGTTCTGGGAAATGGGAGTGGTCTCAAGGAACAAAATAACTGAACTCACCTGTAGGCAAGTCAGAGGAAGCTCTGCTCAATTACTCAAGAAAACTCTGTCATCTGTGCAAGGAAAGGAGCCATAAGATGGGTGAACCATATCGTTGCACTGAAAGAATGTGCAATAAAGCTGGAAATTAAATTGATGCTGAAGGAGATTTTTGATACTTGTATCATTCAGGGTGCATGCAGGAAACAGAAACTACTTAAGTATCTCCACTAGAAAGGGCTTTACTATAGGAAATTAGACATCCACAGAATTATTGCAAGGGCTAGTAGAATGGAATTTGGTGTCTGCTGCTAGGCTCAGGCTCAGGGTCAGGCCTCAGCAGATGTAGTCCAGAGATGGGGGAACTGCAGGAAATTCTCCCTGATGTCTCAGTGCCCCTGACCATGAGGTTGGTGACTAGGCAGTGCAAAGTGCCTTTGGGTCACTGGAAAAACTGATGCCTGCCAGGGCCTGGAGTTGCTACCAATGCAGGAAAATAAATATATCAAATGTCCCTGCTGCCCTTCACTACCCCTTCTGCCTTCAAATCTCATGCAACTGCATTACATTGATGGAACTTAAATCAATTCTAGAACCGTGGCATCAAGGGAGTTTTGGAAATGTTCTTTTCAGCCCTCTCAAATATGGGAAGTACTGCTGATGAGGATTTTTAGGCTGCTTAATTTTAAAACAGTTTATGATGAGGATTTTTAGGCTGGTTACTTTTAAAACTGCAGATGAGATTCAGGCTCCAAGGAGTGGAATTTGTTTGCCCCTTTGTTGGGAAACATTTACATTTCTAAGGGAAACCTCTATCTGTGAAGATGCCTCCCTCTCTGTGCCAGGAAGAGGGGGGATGGTCTTATCTCTAGAGGCTCTTGGTCAATGCCAGAGGTAAGAACTTAAGTTGGTTACTGTCTGGCAACCTCATGTAACTGACCCTCCCCCCCACAGATCCTCCTTTGTCTTTAGCCAAGGATAAAATTCAAGCGGTGACTTCTGCCATTTACTCAATCCGGTTTGATTCTTATCTACCATTTTAACTTTTTTACATATTCTTTGTCTTGTAAAGAGATAACTCACATACCTATGCCTTAAATTTAGCCCTAACCCTCAACTTGGGGCAGCAGCAGGAGCTCTGACTGCCCGTGGGTCCTGTCCCCACGCACCAGCTCTGCCTGCCCATGGATCCTGTCCCCATGCCAGCGGGGGCAGCAGCAGCCACTCGGCCTGCCCATGGGCTCTGTCCCCATGCCAGCGGGGGCAGCAGAAGCGGCGGCAGCAGAAACTCTGACTGCCCATGGGTCCTGTCCCCATGCTATTCTACTCTCTAAATAAAAGAGCACTACTGCCAGATCTTGAGAGTCCAAGAAATCTTTCTTTCGACTCCTCGGCTCACCGACCCCGCATCACTGCAACACAAGAAAGAATGTAGAAGGGGATAGAAATGGGTGTTGAGTGTAAATAGATGACATTTGGTGAAGTCCCCAAGCAGGAATTTCATTGAGCAATACTTGTGCATGTAACAATCAGGGAGTCATGTAATGCTTATGAGTACTTTAGGAATGCTTTGTTAGTGAAAATCACTTATACTTGCTTGTCCAGTATCCTTCCTCCATTTATATATAAATACATTCTTCTCTGGGATCACGGACTACTGTCAATATCCCATACCCTCCCTTAGCCTATGCTGTGGCCACCTTGTTTAATTAACTCTATCACTTTCTCCACCCATCCTTCCCTCCCTTCTTCCCTTCCCTCCACTCTCTGTCTCTGTCTCTGTATCTCTCATTATTTTTTGGTTCTGGTTCTTCCTGAAGTTCTATTTTCCCTCAATTTTATATGTTATTCCATAGCCTTTAAAAATATTTCTTTTGCTTATGTTAACAAAAGGCAGTTTCTGTTTCTAGCAACCAGATAGCCACTGGTAAGAATTTCTATCTCCTTCTTACCTATCAAAAGTCAAGCAAGGGGACCGGCCCTGTGGCAGAGTGGTTAAGTTAGCGTGCTCTACTGCAGGCGGCCCAGTGTTTCATCAGTTCGGATCCTGGGTGCAGACATGGCGCTGCTCATCCAGCCACATTGAGGCGGCATCCCACATGCCACAACTGGAAGGACCCACAACTAAGAATATACAACTATGTACCGGGGGGCTTTGGGGAGAAAAAGGAAAAAATAAAATCTTTAAAAGAAAAAGTCAAGCAAGTTGTGAGATATATGTCCTGGGTTTTCCAGAGGAGTTCTAATGTCATGTGATCTTATTCTCTTCAAATAAAAATGATTGTTAGATTTTTAACTAGTTTGCTTTGTTTATACCTCATAAAACTTTTCCTAAAATGATACCACAAATCAGAAAATATGGCCTCCTGAGCTTCATGTCACTTTGGACATATGGATAGGTAAGGTATAGGTATGCTGGGCCACAAGCTAGGCAGCTGATGACCGTATCAGCTGCTGAAGGCCTAGGCAGGGAAGAGAAATTTGATGAAGTAGCACTCTCAAGAAACATTAATAATCCAATGAAGATCTGATATTAGCCCGAATCTGGGAATGAGCTATCGAAGAAGTAGGTCCTGCCTTCTACACTTTCTATAATTTCTTTCCAGGCCCTCTTAGGAGAGACAGGCTTATGCCTATAACATCTTCTGACCCTCTGAGAAATGACGATAATGCAACAACGAAGTCCCAGATCCATTGATATTTCCACATTCATAACATTTATTTTTCAGAGCTGCTAGGAGTTACCTAATATGAGATAAAGCCTCTGGAGAACATGGCACTAGAAAACCTCTTTCCCCTTCCTGATTATGTGCTGATAGTAGGGGACCTGTGGATGGCCACTTTCTCACTGTGCTAACATGTTCTTCCCTCTGTGTGAGCGCATTCCTGATGTCTCCCTGTGATTCCAAATTTCCTCCTCTTACAAGAACCCCAGTCAGACAGGATTAGGCTCCACCTTAATGGCCTCATGTAACTTAATCACCACTTTAAAGTCCTTGTCTTCAAATACAATCACCTTCCGAGGTGCTAAGTGTCAGGGCTTCAACATATGAATTTTGGGAGGATACAATTAAGCCCATAATGGTAACAAGGATTCAAAGAAGCCCAACTTTTGGTACAACTTACTTAAGGTCTCTGAACCTCAGTTTATTCACCTGTGAAGTGGGTATAGAACAACACAACTCCTGGGGCTATTGGGAGTATGAAATGGGATGAGCCATGTAGAATGTCTAGCCTGTGCCTGGGACATGTGAAGTGTGTGTGCATTAAAGCCTTATGCCCCTGAGTCAGGCAGTCATTTTGGTTACCGTTTAACTCAGCTGCTGGGATGCTCATTCAACAGCACCATCTTCCTCTGATTTTACCTTGATCATGAAGCCTAAGTTGTTACCCAAAGCCAGTGCATTTCAGAGCCAGGATTTCCATCTAGGCCTGTGTGATTCCAGGCTCATGCTGCCTTTCTGCATGCATGGGGGCTGAAGGGGTAGGGGAGCTGCTAAACTGGTGAGAAGTTACCTGCAGGCCCTGAGCTTCTTTGGCTACAACCTGCCCCTAGAACTTAAAAGCCTCCCCATATTTGCATCTGAATCCACACCTCTCCTGGGTCCTAGAGGAGAGGGCAGTAGATACTGAGCTTCTCAAATCGAGGACTGTGTTCAGTACCAAGCCAAGGGTGGAGTCAGCTGTGGAACTCAGCAGTTTGCCTAAAGCCCCTGTGCCTCACCACCATCATACAAGCTTCTGGGTTTCATAGGACTTGCAGGAGCATAGGTATAGAGTATCAAGAGCCAAGACTCCAAAGGCAGAGAGCCTGCATTTTACTCAGCTTTACTGATGAATTCATTTATCAGTTACATATTGGTTTTAGCCTCTCTCTGGAGCCTCAGTTTCCTCATTTGAAAGAAATAATACCTACCTCATGGGGCACTTGCAAGGATTAAAAGAGTTAATATTTAGAAAGCACTTAGAATATTGCCTGGAATATAGTAAGCGCTATATAATTGTTAGCTATTAATAATAAAAATAACTTTATTAACAATATTATTATCCTCACTCCATATGAATTCTCACGCCATATGAATTGTGGGCTTCTGGAGGAGAAGGTTAGCATGCCTGCGGCAAAGTCATCCGTTCCGTTCAAAGCCAGAGAACAAGTGGGTAAGGAAGATGACCCAGGATCGGACATCCGCAGGCCTGGTGGACAGGCTGTGCAAGAGACAGGCAGGGTGGAATCCCAATGATCCTGAGGATCGAGGAAAGGGAGGATATTTTTGGGGTCCGCTTCTGAAAGCCATGAAAAGAGTAAGCCAGCCACCCATTAAATGGCCTAAATTAAGAGAGGTCCAATAGGGCCCTGAGGAAAACCGGCTCCCCCAGCTACACACACACACACACACACACACTTTGTTCCAGAGGCTGTAGGACTGCCTCAGGCGATACACAAACTGGGACCTGGAGGCCCGGGGCCGTACAGTGATCCTGAATCCGTATTTCAGATCTCAGAAGTGCTCCAGACACCCGTGGGAAACTCCAAAAGTTGGCTATCGGTCCTGATACCAGTCCTGCACAGCTACGAGTGGCTGCATGGAGGGTGCTCCATAACCCATAACAGGCTTGAAGCTGAGGATGCAAAGGAAGACAAGAAGATGAAAAGGCAGGCCACCCTGCTCGCTGTGGCCCGCCAGTCTCCTCAAGGTAACCTGAGGGAGAGGAGGCATATGCCATGGGTGAGTAACCCCGGCCCCCACCGAGGGGCCAGGAGGCCACCAACAATGTCGGGGGCTAATCGGTGTGCGTACTGCCAATAGGAAGGGCGTTGGTGGCAAGATTGTCCGAACCGTCCCCAGGGAGGGAAGGGATCGAAGAAGACCGAGCTGTGGCAGTTTCCCTTGACCACAGATGAGACATGATGGGGCTGAGGGACACCCCCTCCCCCGGTTGGCTCCAGGAGGCCCCGGTGACCTCCGCAGGAAGGAGGAGAGCAGGCTGAATCTTTGCTCCCTAGTGGAGCCATGTTCTTGGTGTTGAATGCCCACAAGGGAAACCTATCTGAAGGAAAGTGTGAACTGAAGGAGGTCTCAGGAAAGGGAGAGACCAGAAGATTTCTGGAGCCCTGGACCTGTGAAACAGGGTCAAAACTGCCTCACTGTGTGTACCAGAATGCCCCGTTCCCCACCCCCTTCTAGGGAGGGACATGCTCTGTAAGTTAGGGGCCTCCACAGGCCGGGAACAGGAGAAAACCGAGATCCAAACGCCAAAAAGTGGGGGAGGTGAGCTGATGGCCCTCTTGCAGGATACAGCAGCCCCTGAGAAGGGAGAGATTCCCCTACATGTTTCAAGCAGGGCTAACTCGGAACCATGGGCCCAAGGACAGGTGGAGTGAGCAGCCGGTGGCACGCCAGGAAAGGTAAAAGGGAAGCAGGTAGGTGGCTGGTCCCGGGTAAAACATATACCCCTTGAAGCCAGAAGCCATAAAGAGGAAGCTTTCCCGGAATCAGTAAGTTTTCAGAAAAGGGGAATCTAGATTTGCTCGAGACCTTAGTGCTCTCAATGCTGTGTGCTCCTGGGGCTATAATAGTAAATGTCTTCCCTTCGTTTCTGGCACAGAGCGCCTACAACTCCTGTAATTGCCCATATGAGAGCCACATGGCACATCTTTGGTTATGAGAATTACTTTAGGGCTCAGTTCCTGAAAAAAGTCCAGAGCCAGAAAGGTGAAGTGGTTTGTCTGGTGTTATTCCTAACAAGCCCCTTTCAACACCACCTGAACTGGTGTTAACGAGGTGAGTGTTGGAGAAGCCCTAAGGGTGGGGCCTGGGTGCTGGGGAAACCACCTGTGTGATTTGATTCGGGGCTTGGAAGTTTCAGGCCCGTCCCCGCCCCCACCCCTGGGGTGGGGGAGGGGGCAAGAGGGGCTGAAGACCACGTTGAGTAGCCAATGGCCAATGACTGTAATCGACTATGCCTAGGCGATGGAGTCTCCGTTAGACTCCGAAAGGACGGTGTTCAGACAGCTGCCGCGTTGGCGAACACATGGAGGTTTGGGGAGAGTGGCACACCCAGTGGGAGCTCCTCCTCCCTGCCATACATGTTTTGCTCTATGCACCTCTTCCATGTGGCTGTTCAGAAGTGAGAGGTTCTCCTGAGTTGTGTGAGCCGCTCTATCAGAGCACTCAAACCCAAGGAGGTGGTGGTGGGAACCTGAGGTCTTCCAGCTGGTTTGTCAGGAGCACAGGTCACGACCCGACCTTGCAATTGGCATCGAAAATGGGGGCAGGGAGAAGGGTAATCCTGCAGGGTGTGATTCTATCCCCAGGAGGATAGAGTCAGATGTGAGCTAAGTATGTTCAACTTCTTGACCAGTAAGGGATATAAGGTGTCTAAAGGTATGGCTGTGCTTTTTCTGTTTTGGATCCTTTACATTGGATGCATGGCTATCAGCCTCTCTGATAAACTACGGGGACCAGAAACGGACGCTTTTGAATGGGTAAGCTAGACACCATGGTGAAAGGATAGCCCCCATGCTTGAGAGCTGTAGCTGTCACCTGCTTGTTAATCAAGAAAGCAAAAAAAATTGGCTATGGGCCTACCTATGAGGGTTTGGACCCCTACATCAATTCTCTAGTCTACCAGTGACTGAGGACACCTCTGGCTATCCCAAAAGAGAATACTGCACTGTCAAGATATGATGCTAGATTCCCTTCAGATTTCTTTAAAATCCTGTCATATCTTAAACCCTGCTGCCCTTCTCCTTGATTCCAATGGGTCTTTAAGCCATGCCTGCCCAGAAGTGACCTCCAGCCACAGAGGTCTCCAGAGTGAATCATGGACGTTAAACATGGGCCAGAGATGCTTAAACTGCTAGAAGTGGTACAGGTCCCCAAGAAAGTAGCTGGGATCCATGGTAAAGGACATAATGTGGCTGCTGCAGCTGCAAAAATGGCCGCTCCATCAGGAGAGCTTCTCTAGTTACCATTAATTTCCACACTGCCCTTGTGTGAACTGACACCTTCTGTGAACTTACTACAGATGAAGTGAGGAAAGCTACTACACAGCATTATCAGTGGTCCCCAATAGTCAAGGGCTGGATGACAAACAAACGAGGCAAGGTTTATGTCCCCAAATAGCTTTAGTGTACTCATCCCAACTTAACTCGCAAGGATTCAACCCACTTTGATTTTGGTAACACCATGACGTCACAGAGACCATCTCTGACCTCATAGAGACCCCTTCTGCCCTCACTGACAGACAGAGATCTCAGCTGACCTAACAGAGACATCCCCTGACACTTTAGACACTCCCCCTGACCACACAGAGACATCCCATGCCCACACAGAGACTTGTCTGACCACCCAGAGACCTCCACTGACCTCATGGTGAACCCCTCTTCCCTCAAAGTGAGGTCTCCTGATTTCACAGAGAACTCCCTGAACACACAAAGAACTCCCATGACCTCCAAGAAACCTCTAGTGACATTATAGAGACCCCCATCTGACCTCACTGAGACCTGATATCACAGAGGCCAACAATTACCTCAACAAGACCCCCTACAACACAGTGAGAACTCCACTAATTTCATGGAAACCTCAAGTGACTCTCATCAGATCTAGGATGTCAGGGAAATGAAGAGAGGATGGTGGGTGCACCCGCCCCTCCCCAACTGACTAATCCCATGGGTCCTATTGACTTTTAGCACTCTGGAAGCCCTGCTCCATGGAGGGAAAACCCTTCTTTCTATCTACACATGCACAGCAAAGGTGACTGGTCTCAGGAAGGCCCTTGGGCTTGCTGAAGGACAGGTACTTGTGGCACTGAAAGTGTAGGGGAGCCCACTGGTGGTGGCCGGGTGCAGCTGCTGGTGAACTGGGATTCCCAACTTCTACAACTGTGTCTCACATCCCCTTCTCCCCTACTGCTCAGGTCCCACTTCCATCCTTTGAAAATAGCTTTCTGCCCCTCTTTGCCCATCAGGAGCCAGGGGGCAGGGCAAGGCTATCCCTCCTGCATGCTGATCATCCGGGGCCTCCTTTATTGTTTGACAGAACAAGGCCTCACGTCAGGAAGGAACTTTTCAACACAGGGAGCAGTAAATGTTTGACAAGTCAACAGGGCTCAGGAACGCTAACCAAAGGAGTGTGGCAACACTAGGCATGCCATGCCCCCTGCGGAAATAGTGGGGAAATTGGCAGGCCTGCCCTTCCATGGGCAGGCACCTCCCTTCACTCTGGAGTTACGAAAGCCATGCCCTCCTGCTGCCCAGAGCTCTACTCTTGAGAGAAATCCATGACTAAGGGCCAAGGCAGGCCTTCCCCTGGCCATCTCCCTGGGTGCACTGTGGCAGGGCACAGGGAGAGGCGTATCCTCTGGAGGAGCCTGCTTTGTCTGAAGGAAGCCGACCATTCCAGCTTCCTGGGATGTCTCTGTCCAGGGTCTAGGATGGGGAAAAGGATCCTGAGACCTGAAAGTACCTTGGCAGTTGTCATCAGCCTGGTTGGAGCAGGAGGCTGCCAGGCAGCTAGTGTGCCCAAACTGTGTCTCAACCCCTCCACATTCGGGCCCCTCCTAGGCCAGGCTGGGCTCCCGAGGGAGGATGATGAACTTGGCAGCAGCCGGTGCAAGGGCACCAGCAGCGGGGTTGGTGTCCCACAGCCTCCTGGGATGCATTGGGTGGGGTGGGGCCCCCCTGTGGTGTGGCATGTGGAGTGGGCTGCCTCTGGTCACCTCTGGGGCAGGGATCCACCTCAGCTCAACAGATGCAAATGCAACAAATGACACTTGGAGAGGAGCTCAGGGATCATCATGCCCCTGCCTCAGGGTAATTCCTCTTGCCCCACGCACGACTCCTATCAGACCCAATCCCAACGTGTCCAGGTCCAGATTTGAGACCACAGTGGTGAACTTGGAACCTACTTCTTACTTCCCTGTCCAGCCTACTGCAGTGGTGTTCTTGGTGGTTGGGGAAATGGCACTGGCGGTGGCTGCAGTGGTAAAGGCCATGGTGGCAGCTGCTTCCCAGACATCTGGCATCTTGGGGACCCGAGGAGTGCATCGTTGGTGTACCCACACCCTCCCCAGCCCCCCATATCTCCCATCTGTCCTAGTGACTCTCACCACTCCAGGAGCCCTGCTTTCCTCACTTACAGCCATCTCTTTGACTGCACTTGTTTAAATTACATGGCCTTGAAACCTCCCTCCATAAACTATTCAGATCAAAATCCTCCCTGGAACCTTCTGAGTTGGCTGAGAACAGAGCAGCAAAGTCCACAACATTCTCCGAAGTTAGAGGAAAGATTTTCATCTTGAACTTCCTGGGCACACCCCTGGCCTCCTAAGCAGGCTTCATCTGACATTAATTATGGATTTCAGGCCATCCCCTTCTGTCTTTTTGAATCTGGTCTGCCTACCAGTATTTCATGTTCTGGAGAATATCTTGGGTATTTTCCAGGTGAAACTTCAGAGTTTCCTCATGGCTTTGCTGCCTCAGTTGGTCCAACAGCTTATGGAGGTGGGCCTCCTGGGCCCACGTGACTTCACATATGTTAACTCACCATGAACCTGTGAGTGAAAGCATCTCACACTAGTTCTATTCAATGGGTTCTTCCCTAATGTGAGATTTCTGCTTATTGGAGGAGATAAGAGGCACTTAAAAGACTGCCCACAGACGTTCATTCGTTCTTTTCTCTATGTATGAATTCTAGGCTAATCAGTCAGTCATAGTTCCTGGTTAAAAACCTTCCCCATGTAAGTTACATATGCACGGTGTGTTACTCTCTTGCATGCATTGAGATTTCTTCTTCTTCTTCTGTTTTTTTTTGTGAGGAAGATTAGCCCTGATCTAACATCTGCTGCCAATCCTCTTTTTGCTAAGGAAGACTGGCCTTGAGCTAACATCTGTGTCCATCTTCCTCTACTTTATATGTGGGACGTCTGCCATAGAATGGCCTGCCAAGTGGTCCAATGACTGCACCCGGGATCCAAACTGGTGAAGCCTGGGCCACTTAAGTTGAACGTGTGAACTTAACTGTTGTGCCACTGGACCAGCCCAGAGATTTCTTCTTTATAACACCTCAACTGTCCAGTTGGTTAATTTTGTAACTTCATAGACTATGTTTCATAGACTAGGTATTTGAGCCATGTTTATACAATTGTCCTTTTATAAGATCTCAGGTTATAGCTCTGAGCTCAGGTCAATATCTTTCCTAAATTAAAATTATGCAAAACTTTCTGCTGGGATGGCACTTACTCCCAACTCAAATTATAGTCCCGTTATTATGCTTTACTAGTAATCATCCCATTCCCAGGCCTCTAATGTAGGGGACCAGGGTTCAACCCAAGAAACTTACCATCACTGTACAGTTAGATGGATTATTCCTGCAGATATCTGGTATAGGTACAATTTCTTGGTTTTAAAGGTTACTTCTCCTGCCTAAAGTAAATTAAAAAATAAATTTCTCAAGAGGCATTAGGGAACCCAAGTGTTGTACAGCATGCAAGGCAAATATTGACCCTTACACAGGGCAAGAATGTGAAATGGAGCAATGTACTAGTGTCTAAAAACAGTTTTAGGGCACTGTCAATTACAAAATGTTTTAAAGATTGAAGAGAAAACTAAGACGGATTTTGGTAAGGTTATGAGAGAAGAAATCATCAAGGGGAAGGGATGAGGGCAAAGTTCACAATATGAAACTTTTGATCCAAAGAGGACATAAACTATAAATAAAAGACATTGACAAATGCTAGGAATAATGACAACATTGAGAATTTTTCCCCACTGGATTCTCATACTTTCCTGAAAAGACCATTGACTTAAGGAAACCTGCAGTTGGCATTACCAAGGTCCTAATCCCTCACTGACTAGGCTTCTCCTCATAGTGAACACACATGCCTGGAGCTTACCCAGCTTCAGGCCTTGTGGGAATCCCCTTTCTTCCCTCCACAACTCCTCTCCTTGCTCCAATGGGAAATTGTGTCTTATTTGTGGAGTTGCCACCCTGTTCATGGGAAAAAGCCACTTGAATTTTGAACTGTGTTTTAAGAACCGTACATATTCCTCAAGTCAAGGACAGGATCTCAATGAACAACTAAGTGAGCATTAAAGAAAATCTTGTAAGTCCTTGAGCAGAGCAGGAGGAACACCGTGACACCAAGCCCAAAGCATTGAGGAACTCGTGGATGTCCACGAGCAAGCTCACAGAGTAAAGATCCCCAGTGTTTTCAACAAGGGAGGAATTAAATGTTTCTAGTTAATCCGGAATAACCTAAGTTTATGCCTGCCTGGTATTTTTTCTACTGTGGTCTCAAACTCTGGGATTGCTGCTTAGAACAGAATAATTACTTAGGAATTGTTTAATCTTATTGTTTAGTTATTTTAAAAAAATCCATTGAGTTTTCAGCACTGTTCTGGGTGCTGGCAATAGAGCAACAACAAAAACATAAAATTGTGGTCAAGAAGACTATATTCTAGTGAAGGGACAAATTACATGTCACTAAATCAATAAATAAACAGAATTACCTTCTCGTAGTTGTGTTATGAAAGAATAAAAATGAGAGCTGAGAGGGGAGCATGATATGTGGAAACTTCCCTGGATACTTGAGTAAATAAGTCCTTGTTGACAGACTCAACAACAGAGAGAAGATGACTGATGTTCTCCAGCATCACATCTCTGTATAGCTTTCGCTGGGATGCGCCCACCAAGGCCTATTCTTCCTGGGTGAAGTCCACAACCACATCCATGAAGGTCGCTGATTCCTAAAACATTGTGGACATTCTGGTTGAGACGGGGACATCTCTACCAGAGTCCAGGGGCAGAAAGTTGACATGATAGAGTTGGGGAAAGGAGGCTGTAGGTATAGAAAGCTCAAGTCCTCTTTGGGGTTCTAGCCAAACGCTTCCCTGTGCTGATCTGGCATGTGTTATTCATGCATAACTACAAACGTATATACAGTCTGTACACAGCCTTAATACATACTAGCTTCATTATAAAGGACTATCACATGATGTGCAATGTGAAAGAAACTGGACATTTCCCAAAAATATGGTAAATCTCATTTACAAACTGGCACGTTTAATATAGTTTATTGGTTGTCAACTTAAGAATACATAACTAGACTCTCCTCACCAATTTAAAGTAAATCACAGACTCATCACATAGCAGGCAATATCAATTGCCTGTGACATATAACTGTGATTATATGTAAACATTTCCCCTATAGGAACCTTACCTTTCTCCTTTGTGAAATGGTTTAACAACCTCTTACAAATGTTGACAGATCCAATGAGCTAATTTGCAAAGCACTTCCTTTATATCAAACACTCAATACACATAAGTAATAAGTACGTTATTTGAATGAAGCCATGCTGACCATTCTGCAGAATGGAACAGACTTAGAGAACACAGATCGGCATGTGCAGCCTCTGTCTCTTATCCGTACACATTCCCTGTGTTCACTACAAGGTAGAAGGACAGATGGTCCAGAAACACAACCCAAGGGTCCCTGATAATTCTATACAGAAGGATGGCCCTAGCCTGCCCCACCTACAGTGAGGTTTCCATTGTCAATTTTCTCTGGGACCTCCAAGCATCTGTTATCATTGTAGTTTAGTCCTATGCATCTGATAGGTAACAGAAGCCTCTCAATTGTATATGGTCACTCCAGGAACCCCCAAATGGCCACAGAACCCTCCACCCCATCCCCAACACTGCCCCTCATCCCTGCCTGCTGAGCTGTGCTCACCCCACCCCAGCTCCGACCCACCCAAAGTGAGTCCGACCCACCTGAAGAGTCCACAGCCGCCCCATAGAGACAGCAGCTGAGCCTGAGACCAAGTCTGAGAAGTCTGAGCGTGACAGCGGTGCCTGCCATAAGACTTGGATGCCTTCTGTGGCAGGAACATCCTCTTCAGGCCTCACGCAGGCTGAAGGTCCCGCCCCAAATATTCAGGGCAAGAGCAAATTGCAGCGGCAGGCCAGCTGCTCCATGGCCTGAGGGCTGAAAGGAGTCACAGTCACTGCTGCTTATAGCGCTTAGGAGAGCACCAGTGTATCAACCCTTTCCTCCATCATGCCGGTTGCCACGCACATCACGCTGTGCGTTCCTCCACTCCCCTCCCCTCATGCAGCTCCCCACGCCCACCACACTCTGCGCTCCTTCACGGCCCTCCCCTTCCTCCCGGCATCCTCCACGCTCTGACCCTGAAGCCATGCTGCCTGGCTAAAGCAGGTTTAATTAATGGCGCCTGAGGCCAGCTCCCGAGGGCTCCTGAGGCAGTTTGAAACCCAGCAAAAGCTCCCTGGTGCTGCCATTAAGACTAAGTTCCCGTTTTCAAAGCCACCTTTCCCTCCATCCCCTCCATCTGGTCGGGCTACTGGAACCCTCACAGTGGAGAACTCCCAGCTGAGGGGTCTACACTTTGGTCATGCCTCATAGAAGAACAGCCCCAGCCATAGTATTAAAAGGAGGAAACATCACAGCGGACAGCTCTAATTCCTGCACTATAGACAGGAAATGCAGAAGCCCAGTAAGTGACCCCCAAGCCCCTTCTCTGAGGCCCCACTCAGTGGGTCCACAGGACCTCCTTACCCACCATGGGCCTCTTGGCCTAGTTAACACAGGCAACAAGATCAGAAGTTCCCAGTGTTTTTTTCCCAAAATGTTAGTGTGGTTTTATCTAGGTCACTGTATTTTGGGATCTCTTTGTTAGAACAGCTTAACCTACACCTTAGCTAATATACCCTTCCCCAGGTCATCTGACTGATAAATCAGATGGAACTCTTCGTTGTTACACAACATTGACCGTGTTCCAGATGCTTGTCACTTTCAATTTCACCATTACTTAATACTTATTAGAAGTTTTTGGGTGAAAAGTAAAATTCACAGAGCCCAGCGTATGAAGAGTGTGCTGTTAAATTATTCCTCCAGAATCTCCAGATGTTCTTTTTGGATTAAGACAGGCCATCAGAGAATCGCACACCTGGCTGTCTTGATCTGGTTCCTTGGAGAATTGCTTTGTGGATCTGAGCCTTGGCCCCACGCCATCGGCCCACACTGAGGAGTGCCTCAAACAACCCCGTGAGCCCCACTGCTTCATTGCCTGGAGGATGTGATTGAGGATGTGGTTTTCTGCCCTTTGTGTGGACCCAAGAAAGAAGTTTCTTTCAGACCTTGTACCAGGAATAGTTGCGCTTCTCCTGAGCAACTGGCTTGTTTTGTTTTTGTGAACATGCTAAATTGTGTAACTATCTGTGTCTCTCAAAGCCATCTAAAATCCTCTGGGAACAAGGCAGGGTATAAAATAAAGCTATTCAGAGTTTAGACTAAGCTCCCTATTTAACACGTTATATTCCTTTTGGAAAAGTCGCTTCATTTGGCTGACTTTCTTTGCTTGTAAGTTAGAGATAATGAGTTCTTCCTGTGAACAGAGTGTAAATTAATATTTTTAAAGCACTCAGAGTTCCCTCAATGCAAGTCATTATGGAAACTAACACTAATATTTAATTTCTTTAAATCTCTGCTATTTTGTAATTCCTTCTCTTTTTATGTCATTCCTGAACTTTGCTTGCTCATTCATTTACTTGGCAAATTTGAGGATGTAACAGTGCACCAAACACCCTGGAAGGATACGGATTAAAAAGCCTGGATTGTGCTTTCCAGTAGCAAGAAGAGTTGAGGGTGTGTTTTCCACTAAATTAGAGATTTAAATAACAAGAAAACAATAAATGAATAAGTAGATAAATATCTTACTTATAAAATTCTGTGGTTGCAGTGAAGAAAAGAAATAGGGAACAGTGGGAAAGGATGATAGTTCTTGAGGTGGAGATGGAAGGTGCCTGTAAGAAGACAACTTTCAAGCAAAGCCCTGGAGAATAAAAAGGAACAACTGTGCTAAGAGCTGAGGAAATAAGTCTTAAGGCATGAGACGGTTTGGCAGTGTGATGGATCTGAAAACAGACAGTGGTATGACAGTAAGCAAGGACAAAGGAGGAGTTTGGAGAGATGGTCAGGGACCAGGCCATTTAGGGTCTTAAAGGCCAGAGCATGGGGCCTGTATCTTCTCTTACCTTCCATAGGATGCCTCTTGAAGCACTTATGGGCCAGAGTGACGTGGTATGAGTGAGGTTTTAAGGAGATAGTTTTGTTTGTATCTCTAGTGTGAGATAATGTCGTGTAATAAGGGAAATGTTGAGGCGAGGTAAGCACTGAGGGTAGGATAGGGGAACACAGAGGAGGCGTCCTCTGGGAGTTCTCAATTTGGTTGTTGAGCAAGACTTCCTGAAGTATATGGTGGCTGAGCTGAGATGTGGAGAAATGAGTAAGAGTTCACCAAGGGAAGGGAAGGAAGGGTAAACTAGACAGTGAACTACATGACTGAATGTACAGAGATATGTGACAGCACCGTAAGGATGCTGTTGCATTTAAGCATCAAGTAAAACAGAGTATGAGGGGAGATGAAGCTGGAGAGGAGGCTAAACATTGGACCATGGAGAATCTTGAGTGTCTAATACTTTCTTCCCCATTCCATGGCTGGCAGGTGGGAGGGAGCTGGGTCCCATCTCCTAACATTTTTATGAGAATTATTTGCAAAAATAATTGCTGCAACCTCTTAAATAAAAACTTACTTCCCTCCACACTTTCTTTGAAATAAGGCCCCTTGGAGTATAGGTGGCCATGAGCAACTCTTCTGCAACCTGAGATGGAGCAGTTGGGAGAAGGTTAGTCATCTTCACCTTTGCCTGTACCTTGTCACCTCCTATCACCACCTGCTCCTTTCCCTGGCTCTTGTCAACTCCAGACCTCTGCAGGAGGAGTTGCTGGTAGGTGCCCATCCCACTTCCTAATGAATGTAGGTGTGCTTAGTAAGATGCTGACAGGTATGATGTGTTATGATTAGTGCTAATGGCACTAGATTTAGAGTCAGGGGCTGGTCCTAGGCCTTCTGATTAGTAGGTGAGTGACCTTGAGCAGGTCATTTAATTTCTGGGAGCTATTTCCTCACATATATATAAAGGGGGAAGTATCTACCTCCCTGAGTTGTTGTGAGGATTAAATTAAAAGTTGAATATATACAAAGCACTTACACAGTGCCTGCTTAGTGTTATTGTTGTTCATAGTAGGGAAATAATAATCAAAAGCGAAAGCAAACTCAAAGTTCTTTTCTGAACACTGATCATGGAAGACTAGGAAATGGAGAAGCTACTGAAAAAAAAGGTAATTGACCTTGGCTAAATCACTTAACTCGTTTCCTCATCCAAACAGTGGGGGTTACAATTTCCCTTTTGTGTAATGTATTAGATATTTATAAGGAATAGATGTTATTAGAGATGCAAAAATTTTTTGGAAACTGAGTATTTTCTTGTTTTGCTTACAACGTTAATCTGGATCATCCGAGAGATGACAAGCATTTTGGGGGGGAAATATTTCAGAGAGAAATTGTGGTGGAAGTTAGAGAAGCTGGCAGGGCTGTCAGACTGTGATGGAGGTCTGACTTGAGGAAAGGAAAGTTTGGCAAGGGGGGACAACCTTGAACCAAAGTCAACCAATAGAGGAATCCTGCAGCTCACATCTTTCAGGAAGAGGGCAGCCACGCTATCCCTGCTGAGCTCAGTAATGGGCTGGGAAGAGCTTGTGGGAGGCGTGGCCTCAGCACAAAGAAATGATGGATTTCAGAGCAGCAGCTGGTGCCATTGGTCAGTTCTGCTCCCTGTAGCTGGTAGTTCTTGTGGCCACCACATTTACTGTGATGAAGAATCTATTTTCTTACCAGGAGAATATATCATTTTGCAACTAAGACTATTTATTCTGATCCCCCTTCATATGTAAGAGAACTCATCCCGGCAAGTCCACTGCAGCCATTCTTCCAGTGAAGGTCAACAAATAGTGTGCAATGCTCTGATAATTAGCTAAAGGAACTTGTGGGCATGGGCACTGCTTTTATCTTAAGTGCGTTCTTGAAAGAGCTAAGGGGGAAGGTGTTAGTGTTCTCTCTTAGAGCTGGTACTTTTTCTTTCTTGATACAAAATAGCATTTATTAATAATTTCCTCTGTATCCACTGACTTTTTTTATCCAATCAGCCACCCGATGCCTTTCGATTGGAGCATTTAGTCCATTGACATTTAAAGTAGCTATTGATAAGAATGTACTTATTGCCATTTCGTTGCTTTTTTTCTGGGTGTTTTAGTAATTCTTCTCAGTTCCTTTCTTCTCTTGCTCTCTTCCCTTATAGTTTGATGGCTTTCTTTAGTATTATGTTTGGGTTCCTTTCTATTAATTATTCGTGTATTATAGGTTTCTGGTTTGTCATTAGCACGAGGTTCATATATTATAGCCTTAATGAACCAATGAAACACTGGGCCGCCTGCAGCAGAGCACGCAAACTTAACCACTTGGCCACAGGGCCAGCCCCTGATTGGTTCTTTTTTATATTTTCCAATTCTTTGTTGACGTTCTCACTGAGTTCTTCTCCCAAGATCAGCAAGCATCCTTATGACTCTTTGTTTGAACTCTTTGTCACGTAGATAGTTTATTTCTGTTTCATTTAGTTGTTTTTCTGGGATTTTATCCTGTTTCCTTACTTGGAGTGTATTCCTTTATCTCCTCATTTTGCCTCTTTCTCTGTGCTTATATCTATGTATCATGTATGCCAGCTACATCTCCTGATCTTGGAGAGGTGGGCTTATATAAGAGATGCCTTATGAGGTCCAGCAGTTTGCTTCCCTCTCATCACCAGTTCCAAATGTTCCAGGAGTGTCCCCTGTGTGCGCTATATGTGCCCTTCTGTTCATGTTGCTCTTGCTGCAGGTGCCTGGGGAGGCTAGGCTTAAGGTTGCTTCCAGCTGGCCGTGAGGCATCTCTGCTAGACGGTGGTCTTTTTCTCTCCAGAAAGGAATTTCTGCCTCTTCCACCTCAGTCAGCCCTGTCCCTTTTTGTGGGGGTTCTTTTTATCCTATTTTCAGTTCTCTCTTAGGGGTAATTTTTCCAAGGGTAGTTGTAGATTTGTTGTGTCCACGGGAGGAGGTGAGTTCAGAGTCTGCCTATACCACCATCTTGACCTAAAGTGGTAACTTTGAGTAAAATTGGACTGGGAAGTCCTTTCAGGCTGCATCTCAGAGTGCTGTAGTCCTGTATCTGGGATGATTCCTTGCCAACATCCATGTACAAACATGCCCTAATGTGTGTTAAACAGGCAGACCTCCTTTGACCCCAGATTCCTCTCCATTTCCCATTCTGTTCCTCTGCTCCATTCAAGCTGCCTCTCCTCAGGTTCTCTCCTGAACCAATTAAGGAGTTTTCTCCACACCACTTCACTGAAATGGCTTTTTCCAGGTCACCAATGATTTCCATTTTGCTAAATTCAAGGTTAAGTTTTTGCTCTCATCTCACTCAACCTTTAGCTGCATTTGACACAGATTATACAATTGAACACTCCCTCCTTCTTGAAACACTTTCCTCTGGATTTCCAGACACCCCTTCTCTCCTGGATTCCCTCCCCCTATCTCTTCCTCCTCCTGCTCCTGCTCCTCCACCACATCTCTAGTAATACTCCCTTGTCGTTCCTGTGTGCTCTCTCTTCTCAGGGGAGTAAATATTTTTCCTATTATCTTAGTGGCTACCCTACTTTATCAAGGTCTAACATTAATTAGTATTTATACCTTCTTCCCAGAAGGTGCAAGAATCCCATTTACCTCTTTCTGACTTCTAGATTATTATTGTTGTGTACTTAAATTATCATATAACTATAAAACTATAAATGTAATATATGAAAAATATATTTGAAGCCTATCACATATTATCTTTGTTTTATAGATTATTTATTTGGAGCTACCCACATATTTATTAATTTTGCTGTTCTTACGTTGTTCCTACTTCTCCATCCTGAGATTTTCTCCCTTTTTCTCAAAAGATATCCTTCACTATTATCCTTCAGTTTGATATTTTAGGGGAGCAAGAAATTTTCCTCTTTCCTCTTTGTTCTTCTGGCTGGTCTAAGAATTAAATTGACATGAGAAAGAATAACAGGAGAAAATCAAAGAAAGTTAAGAACATATATACATGGAGAAGCCCAGGAAAACTGAGTAATTCCCCAAAATGGCTGGAGCCACCACCTGAAATACCTTAAATACTTCAGCTAAAGACAAAAGAGGGTTTTGAGGGTAGTGGTTTGAGACTTCAAAGGGGAGGGAGGCAATTCACTAAGAGAAGGAAAAGTAAATGTTTGGTCAACAAATGTTTGCCATGTTTGGCAGAGAGTGTGGGACATGAGGAGTGTTTTGATCAAATGGGCCTTGCTAGGCTCCTCCCTGTCTACCACACCTAATACATATTACACTATAGTTATCTATGGTGAGAGCTCCTTCCTGGAACAGACTTTCTATCTTAAATTACTTTAGGAAGTTAGAGGGAAAGTCAAAGGGTCTTCTTGGTCTTTTGTTCTTAAAAATAATCAAGCCAAGGGGCTGGCCCCATGGCCAAGTGGTTAAGTTCGCACGCTCCTCTGCAGGTGGCCCAGTGTTTCATTGGTTCGAATCCTGGGCGCGGACATGGCACTGCTCATCAAACTACGCTGAGGCAGTGTCCCCCATGCCACAACTAGAAGGACCCATAATGAAGAATAAATATACAACTATGTACTGGGGGGCTTTGGGGAGAAAAAGGAAAAAAATAAAAAATCTTTAAAAAAATAAGCCAAAAATACACATTTTGTGGTAGCAAATTCTGCTCCCCCACAACACATTAATGATAAATTTCAGTTTTTGTTTTTCTATTATTTTCCAAAAGACATTTTTGTTTTCTTTACAGTTCTTTACAGTTCTTGGGTTTGTCATTGTATTGTTTCAGCACATTAAAGCTATTTTTTTCCCACTGTGATCCAGCTTCCATTTTTGCTGTTGAAAAATGAGATATCAGTTGAATTTGTTCTTTCTCTCTTTCCTTATTTCCTCCTCTCCTTCCTGTTTTTGCCCCCTCCTGACTGCCTTCAGGTTTTCTCTTTGTCTTTTCATTCCTCTCTTTTTTGTGATTTTATTATACTCACTGTAGATGTGGAATTTGTTTTTTGTTGTGCTTGTGATCCACTGAGCTTATTGTCTCTATGGAGTAGTCATTCATTAGTTTAAAAATGCTTAGTCATTTTCAGTTCAATATTGCTGCTGCCCATGTGTCTCTTTAACCTGTGGTAATAGCTGAATGCATTTTAGAATTATTTCTATTTCATTCTCATGGTCTCTCTCTCTCTTCTTCAAAATTTTGCCTCTTTGGACTTTATTCTGGATTTCTTTCCAACCGTTTATCCTGCTTATTAATTTTTCCCTAGCTGTCTCTAAGATGCGTACTTTCAAACACATCAATTGAGTTCTTAATATTATTTTACTTGTCAGTTTTAGAATTTTTATTTTCATTTCTCCAAATTTACTTTGTCTTTTTTAAAGTTTATGTTCCATTTCTCCACCAGAATTTTTTTTAAAGATTTAATTTTTTTCCTTTTTCTCCCCAAAGCCCCCCAGTATGTAGTTGTACATTCTGTTGTGAGGCCTTCTAGTTGTGGCATGTGGGATGCTGCCTCAGCGTGGTTTGAAGACCAGTGCCATGTCCGGGCCCAGGATTCAAACCAATGAAACACTGGGCCACCTGCAGTGGAGCACGTGAACTTAACCACTCTGCCACGGGGCCAGCCCCTCCAACAGAATATTTAAACTTGTCTTTTATCCTCCTGAATCTTGTAACACAATTATATAAAGATAGCATCAGGAGATCAACTGGGCTGAGAGAGAGACAGCTGAACCGCCAGGTGTCAGAGTGACTGATTAAAAACACAAACCCAAAATGAAGGAGTTAAGGCTTTAATCACTTACTATGATGGTATAAGCAAGAAACTAGAACTGGAATTTTAGTCTCCTCCTATTTAATTTTCTCCCATGGAATGGCTCACTGGTTGAGGGTCACGTGGATCAGCACAGATATGTGGGTCATCTCAGTGTTTGGAGAGCCCCAGACAAAAGGCTTCATTGTTTTTCTCTGGATGCTGGGGGCTAGGAGGGCTGAGATAGGAGTGGAGAAGTGTGGGGTACTGAGTCAGAGAGGGAAAAAGTGTCTTCAAGTTTTTCCTCTTCCCTTCATAGGAAATGTCTAGCAGAGGTGCCTGAGGAAGAAATCTTTTGGTGGCCTCAGAGAAAGAGACCTGGGAATGGAGGTGCCAGGGCTAGGAATGCAAATATGGGAAGTGCTGCGTGTTCATGAAGCACCATGTTGAGTGCTCCCCAAGCACTTTGCTGAGTGCTCCACAGGCAGGTAGTCTGCTGAGTGCTGACCAGGTACTGTGCTGAGTGCTCACCTGACAGGCAATATCCTGAGTCCTCACCAGATAGGAACTGTGCTGACTGCTCACCAGCCTCTCTGCTGAATGCTCACAATGTAGGCACTATGCTGAGTACTCACCTGGCTGTCACTGTGCTGAATGCTCACCAGGCAGACACTGTGCTTATCACTCACCTGGCGTGAGCTTTGTGAATATTCACCAGGCACTGTGCTGAGAGCTCACCAGGAAGGCACTAGGCTGAGTGAGCACCATGCACAGTGCTGAGTTCTCACAGGTGTCAATGAAAATAATCCATAACCAATCTATAAGTGAAAATTTGGGTGAGTTTATTCTGAGCTAAAATGTGAGGACCATGGCCTGGGGCCCTTCTTCCCAAAGGAAGAAAGAGCACCAAAGAAGTGGGGTGCACAGAGTGGTTATATACCCCCAAACAGGATGTTTCACATAGGATTGAAATGTCATTTTACAACAGTCGTGAGACTGCTCTGTTGGCATAGTGATTGATGGAAACAGCAGGTAGGTCTGCTGTCTCGGTGAACACAGCAGGGTGGCAGGTCTGCTGTCTCGAGCTGGGTGGTCACAGGTGAGCTGGGTGGTCAAAGGTGAGCACAGCGATCAGTTCCTAGCCTAAGGAAAGATGTTTATCCCTAAGGAAATGCCAATGTGGGGGGAAGTTGCACCTTTATCTTAATTAAGGCCATTTGTTCTTGCCATAGTAAATGTTTTAAAGCAGGTATACAATGTGTGCTCACTGGCTGTGCTCAGGCCCTTTTGGAACAACAAAGTCAGGCCTAATTAGGTTTACACCAAATGGCTTCCTCATATTCTCCAATATGTCCTATTGCTTGCCATTTCTATTTGTCACAGGAAGGCACAGTGCTGAGTGCTCAACATGCAGGCGTTATGCTGAGTGCTCACCAACCACTGTGCTGAATGCTCAAATGGACAGCACTCTGCTAAGTGCTAAACAGGCAGACATTGTGTTATTCTCCCAAGGCGTTGTGCTGAGGCATTGAGTCTTCTGGGCTCTTGACTGCACATCCTCCTTGCCCATGTCATCTCCATAACTGTACACAAATATCTATCACAACCCTGCCCACAGCTCCTTGGGGATGAAGCCAGGGCTCTAGCTTTGAGGAGACAGAACTGAATTCACACCTCTTTTTTTCTACCAGTTCTGTGTCCTGGAAAAGGCGTTGTGCCTCTCAGGGCTTCCCCACTCTCCCAACTTGCACAACGGTGATGATGCTCAAAACTACTACGTAGGCAGATGGTCAGGTGTATATGAGATGACATCTACAATACCTGTGGGCTAGCGTCACATGTGTCTGATACACAAACTTACAGATGAAATAATTACAGGAAAGCGTGGGATATACTATGGACTAGCTCTCAAAGTTGGCCTGGGTTTCAGCTGTGTGATCTTGGGAAATCCACTGCCCCTCCAGGCCTCATATTCAGGCCTGCATCTTTAAAGGGTTGAAATTAAATGAAATTCAGATATTCATCTAATATCATCCACTGGCATTAAACCTTCCAGGGTCTCCTGTTTTATGGACCCAAGTGCCTCATGTTGGCCTATGTGTTCTTCACAATGGCTCCCAATGCTCCCTGCCTCCTGGTGTGCATATCCTCATGTAACCATGATGTGGTTAGTTGCTGGCTTCTGAACAACTTAATACAGCCAAGGTGATGGGATCATGTCCAAGTTTTTTGTTTTTTTAAGATTGGCACCTGAGCTAACATCTGTTGCCAATCTCTTTTTTGCTTATTCTCCCTAAAGTCCCCTGGTACATAGTAAATGTTTTTGGGTGTGTATGGGCAATAGTTTCTATGCAGGTATTATATTTTTCAAACAGATAAGATAGGCTATTGAATACACGAAGAAAATGGATAAGTTGATCAAATTTTTTCAATGTGTGAAGTCTTTAGAGAGCAAATATCATTATTAGGAGCATAGAAAATGGAGCAAACATCTCATGCTCAAATTCCAGCACAGTCACTTACTAGATATGTGTATTGGGCAAATTACTATGTCATTGGTGCTTCAGTTTCTTCATCTGTCAGTTGGCGATAATGATAAGTGTACCCACTTGTAAAGTCATGGAGAGTATTAAAGGAGTTAATGTCTGTAAAATGCTTGGAACACCTAGCATATCATAAGCACTGTATCTATGCATTATAAATAAAATTTAAAAAATCTTCTGACACTGTTCATAAGCTCCAGAGGGTGAGGCTAGTGCTCGGATGTATGTAGAAAGCACTCCATGACATACAATGAATAAAAGAATGAACAACACTGTTGAATGCTTTACCACTGTCACATATGTCATCCTACAGGCATTCCCAAGCAGAATCACACCCAAACCTATGTGTTCTGTCCTTAAGCGTCTTCTTTGATACTATCCAGGAATCACTGGAGCTTCTTGGACCCTAGTGATGATACCCTCTGAAGGTTCTCTTCTCTCTGTCACAAACCCCAGCTGCTGCAGCTCACAGGGTCTGCATTCTGATCCTTTTCTTCACACTAAGGAGAATTGTCATTCCCAGATCTGGGCATGCACAGAACATGAGCCTTGTAGAAACGGTTCCCTGGCCTGTGGCAGGTAGAAGCATGCAGTGACAGGGTGGGATTTGTGTAAAACTTCCAGGTGTTGTCAGAGGGGTGGAGTCAGGGGAGTTGTCAGCAAGGACTAGTCCTGCTGGTGGGCCTTGATAGTTAAATTGTGTGTGTTGGGGGGATGGCTGTTTCATAGGTCCTAGCATAATACCTGCAATATGATGGTTCATGAAGTCAGAATCATCCTAATGAGGTCCAAATTAATCCAATGTCATCTATTCCCTGACCAATTCGCTAATCCAGTAGTGATTTATAGCAGTGATGTTTGTATTCTATCATGTCCTTTTCATTGATTGGCTAGTGTAATTCAATTATTCTTTACATATCTTGTATACATTTACATAGTAAAGAAAAAGTGAGTTTTAAATCAACTCTCCTTCAAAGAGTCTCCCTAGCATATTGAATTAATAACAGAAGCCATTGATGGAAAATTCACACAAAAGATTTTGACCCTTAGTCTCTGGTTTTAGATCTTCCTAATTGGTAAATTATCTTGATTTCTGATTACTTTCTTGAGATTAGTCCATTTAGGACTATGTAGGAGTGCAACTTCATGCCACTTGAGAAGTAGTGGTGGGACTCTAGGATGACATTTGTTTCATTTTGTGTGTGTGTGTGTGTGTGAATGAGAGTGTTTACTGCCTCTTGCAGTGTGGGCCAGAGTACACTCCTTTTCTTGGGAAAAATGTTCCCTAACCACTTTTTTTTTGAGGAAGATTAGCCCTGAGCTAACTACTGCCAATCCTCCTGTTTTCACTGAGGAAGAGTGGGCCTGAGCTAACATCCATGCCCATCTCCCTCTACTTTATACGTGGGATGACTACCACAGCATGGTCTTTGCAGATCGGTGCCATGTCCACACCCGGGTTCCGAACTGGTGAACCCCAGGCTGCCAAGAAGCGGAACGTGCGAACTTAACCGCTGCACCACCGAGCGGGGCCCCCTAACCACTTTCTCTGTGCTTTATTTTCACTCATGCCTTGACCAGTGCTGTCCAATAGTAGCATTAACACTCTATAACATAAAATCAAAACTTTTTAGTGGCCACATTTAAGAAAATAAAAACAAATAGCTGAACCTAATTTTAATAGTATATTTTAACCCATTATAACCATGATATTATCATTCGTGCATGCAATCTATATAAAAATCAATAATGAGAGAGTTTACATTCTGGGTTTTTTTTTATTGGTTCCACAAATCCAGTTTGTACCTTCCAGCTGTAGCATAATCTCCATTTGTAACTTGAATTTTTCAGATATACATTCTATGTATCGAGATATTATGATGTTGACAGTTGTAACATAAGATTCACTTCTCTAAGTTGTTGCAAACATACTTAAAAGATTTCCATTTAAGGATCACGTAGGATGAATAATGAAAAGTCTCTCTTGGGTCTAGTAAGAAAGGAGTCAGTGCAGCCTTACCAAGGGAATCACCCATAGAATAGTGAGAGCAGATGGAGTGTGGGGGGTCTGAGGAGGTGGTGGGACAGAGACACAGAATATAGATGATCTTTTCTCAATGGTTCACCACTACAGAGAAGGAGTTATAGACAGCAATTTCTCTGTGAAATGTGAGGCAAGTTAAGTGACTTTGAATATGTATGAAAGAATAAGGAAAGTGGGTAATATTAAAAACAGGCTGTAAATTACTGACACATAAAAAGAAAGTAAAATTTCCAGGCTTTATGGATGCTTCCCAGTTGAGGTAGATGATATTGGATATACAGTTGTACCAACATATGTTATGTGCTTTTCTTAGCTGTTAACATAAGACCAGCAGCAGGTAAGCCATGGCAGATAAGCAGGATCTTCTGGGTTTGAAGTTTTACAAGACACATATGAGCAGTAAGAAAGTTTGGATCATTCCAAGGGAATTATTGAGATCATAGCCCATGGAATCCTGGGATGACAGGAGAAGAGAATGAAGAGGAGAAGAGAAATGAAGGTGAGGATGTGGTGATCTGGCATTATTTCCAATCTTGAGGAACGAGTATCTATTGTATGAGCATTTGAGTAAAAACTGGAAATCAGGAATTGGTGGTGGGTGGATATGTTTTCTGAGTTATTTATTTTTGCACATGACCATTTGGGTTGATGGAAATATCTGGGATGTGGGAGTGAGTCACTAAGAGTCAGGTAGATAATTTCACTATTAATTTAATCTCTAAAGGGGCTCTGCATACCAAGTGGTCAATGGGAGAAAACATTTGCAAAACATATTCCTAGCAAAGCACATGTATTTATAATATATAAAGAGCTCTTACAACCCAATAGTAAGAAGACAAGCAACACTTCCCTGCTTGCCAGGAGACAGCAGATCCGGCATGTGATGAGCACCATGAATCCTGCCAAGCAAATGAGAACGATGGTCTAGAAGGGGAGATATGGGCAGACAATTGTTCCTGTGAGCCACCTCTTGTAATTCCCCCAGGGCTGCTGCTGTCCCCTCACTGTGTTGCAACACTCCTTGACATGGGTTGGCCAACTTTTATCATCACCCAAGACCCTGTTTGCATGGTTATCTTTTATAGGTCAGAGCATCAAGATATTCCCTCCCCACCCTGGGCTGGGGCTTCCTTGAGGTTGATGAGAATTCTCAGTCAAGGCACCATTTCTGTTGGGAGAATACCCTGGAAGTGAATGGAATTGAGAATGCATGTGTGTTTTACTTTTTTAAATAAAACTTTTCAAACACAGAAAAGTAGAACAATATCATAAACATCCATAACCTAGATTTAACAATGTATATTTTAGCCAATTAAAACAATATTTCTTCCAATGTGTAAATTATTAACACTTGCCACCCTTGCTTCAATGAAAATGGATATTTTCATAGAAATATTAAAGTCAAGTAGACGTCGTGATGTTTCAACCCCATATTGCACCTCTGAAAAATCAGGGAATTTTGCTACATAGTCAAGGCCATTATCGCACGACAAGAGAGTAAAAAATTAAATCAAACTTATACCTCTGGGCCCGGAAAACTGAAATTGGGCTGGGCCATCTTATGACGGTCGTGGGGAGAATGGGTCATCATAACTGGCAAGCCCATGGGATCTCTCTAAATTTGTAAATTCTCACTCAAACGCTTTCTTCTCTGCCTAGAATATTCATCCCTTTCTCCTTTACTGAGTTGTTTTATACTCATTTTTGAGGATTCTCTTATAACGTAATTTCCTCCAAGAAGCCTTCTCAGATTACCACTCCCAATCATGGATTGGTTCACATCACATAATTTATAATTTCCAATCACCTATCATTGTTGTTACCAACTACAACATAAACTCCAGGAGGGTTTGGACACACGGCACCTGTTGTGCATGGGGGGAGGGTTTCAGGTCCCTGTACTTGTGCAACCTCTCTCCAGCCAAATTCTTATAGATGTGTTGTCCAATGTGGAGTTGCAACAAGTGCCTTTTTAAATTAAAATTAATTTTAATTAAGTAAAATTAAAAATCTGGTACCTCAGTAACATTAGAAATTGATAACCATAAATCCTAGTCACAATAATGTAACTTCAAGTACTCGATAGCCACAGGTAGTTATGCACTGGACAGCACAGATATAGAACATTTCCATCATTGCAGAAAGCTCTAGTGCATGGTGTGATCTAGAGCAGGACTTGGCAAACTACAGCCTGTGGGCCAAGTCAGGCTCGTTCCTATTTTTATACAGCCTATGGATGTGGAAACAGGTCCACCCTGCCACACTTGTCAATGCTGGTTCACACACAGCTAGAGGCCCTCACTGACCATCTGGCCAAGTGGGTTTCAGTGCAGAGATAAGGAAACAGAGTGCAGAGAGGGGAGGTGACTAGCCTGAGCTCACAAAGCTGTCTAGGAGAAGGCCTCTTATATTCCACTGGGTCTCCTTTTCTCTCCCTCAATGGTGGGTAAAGCCTGGGGGACTATGCCACCTCCCACTAGCCTGAGAGGTTCCATGCTCTCTCAGCTCCAGTCCTCCAGATTCCCAGGAACAACCCCAGGTGTAGAAGTTGGAAACCTACGCCTGCCCCAGTAACCAGGGAGCCTTCCCATCCACAAAGACACTGATCTTGTCCAGGGTAAGGCTCTGTAGCTGGGTACCATTCTGAGTAAGTCACAGGAATTCCTCACCGATGGCAGCTATGCCCAGTCTCCACATCAATGGTGAGAAGTTACACAGATGGTCCCCCAGTGTGGTTACTGTGGGGACAGAGCTAGAAGGGTGCAAGGGATGCACAAGGGTGTCTGGAATTCTACCCTGATTCTAGGTCCTGTTCAAGAGAACTTTCTGTAAAGATGTGAACATTTGTCTGCCCTACCCAATACAGTCATTATTAGTCCTATGTTGTTATCGAGCAGTTAAAATGTGCCTACTGGGTGTGAACGAGGGCTAAATTTCTCATGTATTTTAATTTAATGTAATTGATTTATAAATAAGTAGTCACAGGGAAATGTTGGAGAAAGGATTTCTGAAAATACAAAAAAAATGAGAAGACTGGTCAAAATGGTCAAAATCAATATTTTCAGAAGTCTAGAAATTAACCAAAGGCTTACAGCAATCTGAGGACTGTTTGGTTAAGAAAAACTTGATTCTTGGTGAAGCGAGTAAGCTCTGTGGCATTATAACTTGCACTATTCACATCCTGCTCTCACAATATTCTCAATAACTTTGAAAACCGTCAGTCTCAGAACCATGGAAGCTCTGAAAACCAACATCTTAGCAGCCATAATGGATTTGGAGCTCCCAAAAGACCCATCCCCACTGAATTGTCACTATTTGACCTGTCTGGCAGCTCCTTGAAAAAGCTTCACTCTCAGGGCTTCTCTTTAGTTGACTCAGAGCTTGCTCAGTGAGGAAAGCTTTTCCCCAGAGCACTTGAAGAAAAAACATCAGTGGTAAGTGTTTTACATTTCAGAGGCCTGAGTGAGCTATACCAGTTGAGGCAGGCAAGAGGTGAGCAGAAGCATAAAAGAAAAATTGTGGGAACGAAAAGTCCGTAGGGGGCTTTGGAAAGCTCCAGTGGATTTGTAGTTATCTAGAAGGCTGTAAGTGTGCAGGGCTCTGTGCATAACCAGGAAAGACTTGAGAAGGTCTTAATCTCTCACCTTTAGCTGAAAGTTTAGTTTATCTGAAAAACTGATTAACGTAATATGCTGTATTAATCGAGTAAAGGACAAATACCACATAATCTCAATACACACATGGAATATAGGTTTCACAAAATACAAATCCTTCAGGATTAAAAAAGAAATCACTCAACACATTAGGAATAGAAAGAAATGTTCTCAACCTGATAAATATCATCCTTGAAAAACCCACAGGTAATAACCATACTCAATGGTGAAAGACTGAAAATTTCACCCTAAGACCAGGGCCAAGAGAGCAATTTCTGCCCTCATCTCATGTGGTAACCACATTGTACTAGAGGTTCTAATGAGGGCAGTTAGGTAAGAAAAAGAAATAAAAGTCATCCAGGTTGGAAAGGAAGGTGTAAAACTATTTCCTTTTGCAGATGACATATCATATATAGAAAATCCTAAGAGATAAGCAGATGAACACACGGTATGTGAACCTATCCCAACAGGTGTATAAAAACTTAAATTGCCTCATGTGGTTAGTGGATACACTACTGAACAGCACAGTTAGACTGCTGGATCCTAAGTCAACTGGTTCTAGGTCCCCATCTTCCATGAATCTTGACTAAGGCATGATTCCTACACACCATATTCCATGGTTCCCAGCACTAGGTACCTCCATGACTTCTGAGTTCACACAGGCTTCCTTGAGGTTCAAAACATGTTGGGCTCACTGGTTTAGGAAGAAACTGGATTTTAGGTAACAGTTCTATATTCCAAGGATTCTCTTCCATAACAGCTAGAACTGAGAGACTATGGAATGGGAATACTTTTACAGATGGAGAACTTTCCAGAGTCATTAGGTCCTGAGTTGAAACTCAACTGAATGCTAAAACTTGACAGTCAGAAAAATAACTCCTGACACTGCTGTTTCAGAAGAGCTGGTTGAGCTGAAAGACACGGCAATATTTCCGAGGTCAGAATCCCAGGCTCCGTGGCCTCTGAGAGTTTTCAGCTACCGAATGAACTTCCCCATTTATTTTTTCTTGTCTCAATGAACACTAGACCAGGTATGTGTACCAAAGGATGTCTTGTTCCAGGCTATGACTTAGCTATGTGACCCTGGGCCAGCTATTGAAACTCTCAGCGCCTATTTCTTAATTTGTAAAACACGAATAAGAACCTGTCTCCACTAATTGTTAAGAAAAGTCAAACTCTGACCACCCAGTGTCCATAGGTCAGTCCTTACATGAGAACAGAGTGGACAAGCAACTCCATTCTCACCGCATCCTCAATACTTCTCTTGTTCTTTTGGTGTTTGGTGGTGCTTGACTGGGTTATGTCCTGGGAATAGAGTAGGTTGGTGATAGTGAAATTCAGCTGGAAACTGGGGACTGGGATCGCTTCTTGACTTGTCTGTCTGTAGATGAAATGGTGCCTCCACTCCTAGAATAAACAGAAAGTATAAAATTCCTCAGTCAGGAGAAGATTTTGACAAAGAAGTCATTCCAGCCAGGTCCACTTATTCCTGGCAACATGACCTGAGCTTGGTTTTTTTTTTTTTTTAAAAAAAAAGATTTTATTTTTCCTTTTTCTCCCAAAGCCCCCCAGTACATAGTTGTGTATTTTTAGTTGTGGGTTCTTCTAGCTGTGGCAAGTGGGATGCCTCCCCAGCATGGCCCAACGAGCAGTGCCATGCCTGCGCCCAGGACCCGAACTGGTGAAATCCCTGGCCGCCGAATCAGAGCATGTGAACCCAGCCACTCAGCCACGGGGCCAGCCCCTGAGCTGGGTTTTTAAAGGTGGGCTGCAGAAGACCCTTCATCTCCCTGTCCACATTGAATCCATTCATATGTCTACCTGTCCAACTCCCAACCAAGAATTATGAGAGTTCACTAGGATGGGGGAAGAGGAGATTGGGCCTCTTGGGGGGCATAGTCAGCAAGTGCAGGTGCTGGTCACCCCAGTGGGCATCTGTCACATACCTTTTCTGACCTAGGTTCCTAATGGGGCTTTCTGCCTCTGGTCGTCTTCCCCCTCCCAATCCATTCTCCAAACATCACCTAGAAGATGAGCTTTCTAAAGCAGGACTCTGAATGTGTAGTGTCCCCCCATGAACCATTCCAGTGCCCAAAGACCCTGCCCACATCTTTAGCCTCAACTGTCACCTCTCCTGTGTCAAACTGTATGGCTCAGCCTCACCAAACTTCTAACAGCTTCCCCAAATATGCCCTGATCTTTCTCTCTAGGTTATAGACACATTCAGGACCACTCCCCGTCTCCTCCCCCTTTCTAGGTCCTGTTCCCCATCACATCTCTGTTTCCTCATTACTTCCTCAGAAAACTTTTCAAGACATGGCTGTGTGTCCCTCCTTGAGGTTCCCACAGGCTCTTGAAATTCTCTGATTATAGCAACCATCAAAATGTACCATCAGTGCCTATTTACTCCCCTTAAGTATTTGTTGAATAAATGAATGAGAATGAAACAATGCATGACTCATAACTAAGGGGCCTAAGAAGTCAACTCAGGATCCTTCACGTTTTGAGTTGGAAAAATCGATGTGTAATAATAACCATTCCCTTGGGTGCAGTTGCTTGACGTCGTCTTCCTGCCTCCTGTTGGATGGCACACTTCCATGGGTATCTAGATAGACCCCCTTTCACCTCCAGAGCCTCCATCCATTACATTGCTACTGAGAAAACCCATCCTTCCTCACAGCCCCATCTCTTCGAGCCATGAAACCAGACCCCATCTAGCACCTGTCACGTGCACATCAACCACCAGTTAAGTTGCACCCAGGCAGTGGGATGAGGCATTCAGGATGTTGTCTAAAAGCACTTGCTTCACCATGAGGTGGTCCAGATTGGAGGAGAACAGTACCTGGATGGTGGCCAACATGTAGTCCAAACTAGAGACAGAGACCAAGGGAACTCCTGAGATCCTGCTTTATACAGCCAGAGACCTAGGGACAAGCAGTGGGGGGTTATCTGGCTGTCTCTTCTCCCAGGCTAGGAAAGAGACCCTGACCAGAAAGAAAAGGCTTCCTGGAGTTGGGAATAGAAGCAATAACAGTGACAATAATGAACATCTATTGAGCACTTCTGAGAAGTGACTTACACATTCCCTCACCATTACTGTGGTGGAAAGTATTATTATAATTATCCCCATGTTAAAGACAAAGGAACTGAAGTTTAGAAAGATTCAAAGATAGCACTGTGTCCCATGATCCCCTTCTTCCCCTGTGTGGATGTCCTAGTTTCTCCACCCATCCCTCAGAGACCTGGATTCAAACCCATGTGCACCTCTTGGCCTGTTTGCTTCACTTCTCTGAGCCTCAGTTGCCCCATCTGAACAACAGGAATGTTCATTTTATCCACCTCATGGAGGCTTCTACGGGATTTAAATGAGGTGATGATGAATGAAAGTGCTCAGCAGGGAGCTTGGCCATGGTCAATGTCATTATTGGGCTGATATTTGCCAAAAGTGCAGGAAGAGTTGAAGGAGGTGGATGTTGGGGCTTAATGCTTTTCCCACCCCTGAGACCTATGGAAGGAGACGGCAGGATTAGGGATGTAGGGGAGAATGGGAAGCATGTCAGTGACTTCCAGATCAAGGATGAGCCACAGGAGCTCATCAGAGACACCAGCCACTGGCTCAGCCAATGTTTCCAATCCCGTCAACTTACATCAAGTCAGGGAGTGTGATACTTCCAGCTTTGTTTTTTGTTTTCAGGATTCCCTTGGCTGTTTGGAGTCTTGTTGTGCCATATAAATTTTAGGATTGTTTGTTCTATTTCTGTGACAAGTGTCATTGGAACTATGATGGAGATGGAATTGAATCTGTAGATTGCTTTAGGGACTATGGACATTCTAGCTATGTTAATTATCCCAATCCAAGAGCATGGAATACCATTCCATTTCATTGTGTCTTCTTCTATTTCTCTGAACAATGTTTTATCATTTTCAGTATAAAAGTCTTTTACCTCTTTGGTTCAGTTTCTTCCCAGTTATTTTATTCTTTCTGCTTCAAATGTAAATGGGATTTATTTCTTAATTTCTTTTTCTGTTACTTTCTTGTTAGTGTATAAAAAAGCAACTGATTTCTGCATGCTAATTTTATATCGTACAACTTTACCATATTCATTTCTTATTTATTTATTTATTTTATTTATTCATTCATTCATTATTGTGGTAACATTGGTTTACACCATTATGTAAATTTGGGGTGTAAATCAGTATATTTCGATTTCTGTGTAGAGTATATCATGCTCACCACCCAAAGGCCAATTACAATCCATCACCATACACATGTGCCTCATCACTCCTTTCACCATCCTTCCTCCCTCCTTACCCTCTGGTGACCACAAATCCAATCTCTGTCTCTATGTGTTTGTTTATTGTTTTTTATTTATGAATGAGATCATGCAATATTTGACTTCCACACTATGACTTATTTCACTTAGCACAGTGGACCCTCAAGTTCCATCCATGTTGTCACAAATGGCCAGATTTCATCCTTTTTTATGGTGAACAGTATTCCATTGTGTATATATACCACATCTCCTTTTCTTTATTTTAAAGATTTTATTTTTTCTTTTTCGCCCCAAAGCCCCCTGGTCCATAGTTGTGCATTTTTAGTTGTGTGTCCTTCTAGTTGTATACCACATCTTCTTTACCAATTGGCCCTTGACTGGAACCTTGTTTGCTTCAAAGTCTTGGCTAGTGTGAATGATGCTGCCATGAACATAGGGGCGCATACATATTTACATGTTCATGTTTTCATCTTCTTTGGGTAAATACCCTTCATTGTAATAGCTGGATCGTATGGTAGTTCTACTCATAATTATTTTGAGGAATCTCCAAACTGTTTTCCATAGTGGCTGCACCAGTTTGCACTCCCACCAGCTGTGTATGAGAGTTCTCTTTTCTCCACATCTTCTCCAACACTTATTTCCTGTCTTGCTAATTATAGCCATTCTGACGGGCATGAGGTGGTATCTCATCGTGGTTTTCATTTGCATTTCCCTGATAATTAGTCACGTTGAACATCTTTTCATCTGCCTGTTGGCCATGTGTATATCTTCTTTGGAGAAATGTCTTTTGCCCATTCTTTTACTGGGCTTTTCAATTTTTTCTAGCTGATATGTATGAGTTCTTTATAGATTTTGGATATTAACCTCTTATCGGATATATGGTTTGCCAACATATTCTAGCGATTGTTTTGTTGGTGGTTTCCTTTGCTGTGCAGAAGCTTTTTAGTTTGATGTAGTCCCATCTGTTTATTTTTTTTTATTGTTTCCCTTGCCCGGTCAGACATAGTACTTGAAAATATACTGCTAAGACCGATGTCAAAGATGGTACTACTTTTATTTTCTTCTAGAATTTCATGGTTTCAGGTCTTACATTCAAGTCTATAATCCATTTTGAGTTAATTTTTGTGTACGGTGTGAGACAATGGTCTACTTTCATTCTTCTGCAAGTGGCTCTCCAGTTTTCCCAACACCATTTATTGAAGAGGCTTTCCTTTGTCCATTGTATGTTCTTTGCTCCCTTGTCAAAAACCAGCTGTCCATAGATGTGTGGGTTTATTTCTGCCCTCGTGATTCTGCTCCATTGATCTGTGTGTCTGTTTTTGTGCCAGGACAGTGTTGTTTTGATTACTATAGCTCTGTAGTATATTTTGTAATCAGGGAGTATGATATCTCCAGCTTTGTTCATTTTTCTCAGGATTCTTTTGGCTCTTTGGGGTCTCTTGTTGTGCCATATAAATTTTAGGATTCTTTGTTCTATTTCTGTGACAAATGTCATTGGATCTTTGGTAGGGATTGCATTGAACCTGTAGATTGCTTTAAGAAGTATGGACATTTTAACTATGTTAATTCTTCCAATCCAAGAGCATGGAATATCATTCCATTTCTTTGCGTCTTCCATTTCTTTCAACAGTGTTTTAACTTTTTGAGTGCAAAGTTCTTTCACCTCATTGGAGAAGTTTCTTCCCAGGTGGCTTATTCCTTTTGCTGCAATTGTAAATGGGATTGCACTTGCAATTTCTCTTTCAGCAAATTCCTTGTTATTGTATAGAAACTCAACATATGTCTTCATGTTGATTTGTATCTTGCAACTTTATCATATTCATTCCTTTTTTATTTATTTGTTGCAGTAACATTGGTTTATAACATTATATAAATTTGAAGTGTACATGATTATCCTTCAATTTTGGTGTAAGTTACATCATATTCACCACCCAAAGGCTAATTACAATGAATCACCATATCCAAGTTTGTAATTACCCCATTTAGCCTCCTGCCTCCCTCCTAACCTCTGGTAACGACCAATCCAATCTCTGTCTCTATGTCTTTGTTCTCATTTTTATCTTCTATACAGGAATGAAATCATACAGTATTTGACTTTCTCACTGTGACTTATTTCACTTAGCATAATACCCTCAAGTTCCATCCATGTTGTCACAAATTGCCAGATTTCATTCTCTTTCATGGCTGAGTAGTATTCCATTGTGGAGTAGTATTCCATTGTGTATATATACCACATCTTCTTTATCCATTCATCTCTTTTTTTTGTTTGTTTGAGGAAGATTAACCCTGAGCTAACATCTACCACCAATCTTCCTCTTTTTGCTAAGGAAGACTGGCCCTAAGCTAACATCCATGCCCATCTTCCTCTACTTTATATGTGGGATGCCTACTACAGCATGGCTTCCCAAGCAGTGCCATGTCTGCACCTGGGATCCTAACTGCTGAACCCCAGGCCACCAAAGCAGAATGTGTGAACTTAACTGCTGGCCCCCATTCATCTCTTAATGGGCACCTAAATGCTTCCAAGTTTTGGCTACTCTGAATGAAGCTGCCATGAACATAAGGGTGAATATGTCTTTAGCTATTCATGTTCTTTGCAAAAATACCCAGCAGTAGACTAGCTGGATCATACTGAAGTACTATACTTAATTTTTTGAGGAATCGATATAGTGTTTTCCATAGTGGCTGTACTCCCACCAGCTGGATATGAGAGATCCCGTTTCTCCAGATCCTCCCCAATACTTCTTATTTCCTTTTTTGTTAATTATAGCCATTCTGATGGGCGTAAGTTGGTATTTCTTGATAGTTTTCATTTGCATTTCCCTGATAGTTAGTGATGTTGAACATCTTTTCTTGTGCTTGCTGGCCATCTGTATATCTTCATTGGAGAAATGTCTTTTGCCCATTTTTGAGTTGGGTTTTTAGTTTATTTGTTGTTGAGATGTATGAGTTCTTTATATATTTTGGATATTAACTACTCATACCGTATATGTGATGAACACGAGTTTGAAAATATCTTCTCCCAATTTTCAGGTTGACTTTTCGTTTTGTTGATGGTTTCCTTTGCCGTACAGAAGCTTTTTCGTTTGATGTACTCTCATTTATTTTTTGTTTTGTTTCCCTTGCCTGTTCAGACATGGTACTTGAAAATACACTGCTAAGACCGATGTTGAAGAGAACAGTGCCTATGTTTTCCTCTAGAAGTGTTATGGTTCAGGTCTTACATTCAAGTCCTTTAATCCGTTTTGAGTTAATTTTTGTGTATGATTTAAGATAATGGTCTTTCATCCTTTTGCAGGTAGCTGTCCAGTTTTCCCCATACCATTGATTGGAGAGACTTTCCTTTGTCCATTGTATGTTCTTTGCTCCCTAGTCAAAAATTGGCTGTCCATAGATATGTGGGTTTATTTACCTTGCTCTCAATTCTGTTCCATTGATCTGTGTGTCTGTTTTTGTGCCACTCCAGTGCTGTTTTGATTACTATAGCTTTGTAGTATATTTTGAAATCAGGGAGTGTGGTACCTCCAGCTTTGTTATTTTATTCTCAGGATTCCCTTTTTTTACCAAACCAATGTGGGTTTGCTCCTGGTGAGTTAAATCAGGCTCTCGATCAGAAGTAGCTATCTCACAAAGTAAGGCATATTTGCAGCAAATAGGAGACTATGAGGAATCATCTCCCAAGTCATGGCCTCCCTGAACAAAGGGAAGAAGGGACGTTTATTTCAGATAAGAAATGAATATTCAAAAGGGTGATGTGGGTATTTCCTTGCACAGGCTCAGTTTGAAAACATGCTTCCACATACACTGTAGGTTATGGTAATAAGGCCTAAGCTCCTCCTGGAGAGATCTTAGCGTTAAAAATAAGGCAAAGGTCATAGGCATTGCTCTTGTGATGAGGCTTGGTCTGATTCAGAGAGCTTGGTGATTGCATCTCCTTAACATAAGGAACAATAACCACTTGGAAAAACAGTTAAAATATCCATACCCACCCTTGAGTTTCTCGGGGTAACTAGTCGGTGACACAAATCCCTCCTCTGGTTTTATCCTACGCCTTGTTCTTGAGGGGCACAGGTCGAAGGTCCATGTTCTGTGACTGCTGAGCATGGGCATTGTCATAGGGACCAGAAGAGGAGCTGAATTTCCAGCTACTCTCAAATAGGTTTGTGGCTCACCACAGGCATAGCCCCCAATTGTTCATAACAACCACCTGTAATTTTATACCCTCAATGTGTTTAGTATATGTTTAGGATCTGGGCGTACTTGCCCCCCATTCCACCAGCTCTTTATAGTCTAGAAACTGAGTTGTCTATCTTTCTCTGATGGACCTAGTCTTGCTGCCCAGGAACATGCCACCCCCTTAGAAGCATACCATCCCTAATTGCTGTGCGGTTGGTTAGGATCCAGGGACGAGCCTGGGGTGAATAAGGAGTCATTACTAATCTGTATAGTGTCACCAAAGCGAGAGTTTCAAAACAGAGAGTGGTTTGCAGGAAAACTCCGAGTCATCAAGTGTCTGTGATGACCTCTCTTGATGTTCAGGCTTGGGCGCCTTTTTAACTCCTGTGTGGTGGATCCAAGGGGCGACTCCTTAGTTTAGGGAAGAGTGTGTGATTAGTGACACCAAGCGAGGCCCTACCCAAATAGGACATAGCAGATCTTGGGACAAACCACTTTTCCAAGTTTTAAGGAAGACCCAATCTCCTGGCTCATATGGGTGGAGTTTGACCTCCATGGACAAGGGAAGTCAGGAGTTTCCATATTTATTGAGTTCTTCTACCACCTGCTTCAGATTGATTATGTGTTTGATTGCCATGGAAACCTCTTTGTCTGGGTTTGTAGCGAATCTGAGTCCTTAGGGAACAGCCTCCGATGGGTGATTTCCAAGGGGCTAAGCTTCAGTTTGCTTTTTGAAACTACCCTTATCTGAGTGAGGGCTATTGGCAGTAATTTAGCCAATTTTCCTGCATCTCTTGGCACAATTTTGCTATGTTATCTTTAAAGTTTTATTGGCCCACTCAGTTTTTCGAGAAGTTGTGGTCTGTTTGCAGCATGTAGCCCTCCATTTAATTTTTAAAACTCTGGCTACTTTGGAGGTTGTTTTTGATATAAAAGTTGGCCTGTTGTCACTCTGAATTGATCTAGGCAACCCCAAATGGGCAATTATTTCTTTTAACACTTTTGTTAACACATTCACCCTTTCTGACCTACAAGGAAGGGCTTCAATGCATCCAGTAAATTTATCCACAAACACCAAGAAGAATTTGTACCCTCCAGGGACCATGGACATAACAGTAAAATCAGCTTGCCAGTCTTACCCCACTAAAGTTCCCCGAATTTGAATTGCTTTGGCCAGGGGAGGTACAGGAGGCCTGGTTTATGCATTATTCTTCTGGCGATAAATGCACTGCCCAGTTATTGTTTTCAATAAGATCTTTTATACCTGGGGTGCTTATGACCTTTGTCAGCCATAGGTATATAAGGTTTCTTTTCCATGATGGATAGAATCATGAGCACTCTTAAGGAGCCCCCAAGCTGTTTGGGGACCCAAATCTTCCCTCATGGGTTTATCATCCAGCCTTTGACTATTGGGGACCACTGATAACCCTGTGTAGTGGTTTCCCTTACTTCATCAGGGGAATTTACACTGGTGTAAATTCATAGAAGGGTAGAATGTGAATGAATGATAATTGGAGAAGCTCTCCTGATATAGCAGCCCTGTGTGCAGCTGCATCTGCCAAATCATTCCCCTTTATATGCTCTGATTACCCACTTTGATGGCCTTTACAATGGCCATAGCTACATCCTTGGGTCCGTGCACCAGAGCATCTCTGGCTCAAGTTTGATTTCTCTTACTGCTGCTGTTACAAAGTCCTTTTTCTTTCCAAATGGCTCCATGAGCATGAATTACAGAGAAAGCATATTTAGGGTCTGTGTATATTGTTAGTATTTTTTCTAGTCCCAATTCCAAAGCTCTGATTGATGCAATTATTTCTGCCTTTTGGGTCAAGGTGAGTGGTGTCAGCCCCTTGGCTTCTATAGTTTCATGCAGAGACACTACTGCATAATCTGCTCTTCCTTGTCTGTTACTCACGAAGGTGCTCCCATCTACAAATCACACCTCCTCTACATTAGACGATAGTTCACCCTGGAGATCTCTGTGGCTAGAGTAAACCTGATCAATCACTTCTGGGCAAGCATGGGTAATAGGCCCCTTGGAATCAGGGAGCAGGGTAGCTTGGTTTAAGGTATGACAAGGTTTTAAAGAAATCTGAGGGGACCCTAATACCATAGCTTGATATTCTCAAGTATGGGAGTCATCATTTTGCCACAATAATAGGCTATCACGCTTTTAGGGGGCCTCAGCATTTGGGTTAGCACTCCTGTAGCTACTCCCTGTCTGTCACAGACACATAGGTCAAATGTTTTGCTCAGGTCTGGTAAGGCCAGTGTAGGTGCTTCCATTAGCAAGTTTTAAGCTTATTGAAAGTTTGGTGACATAGCTTATCCCATTCAAAGGGGTCTATTTCTCTCCCCTGTAGTTTATCCTAGAGAGGCTTAGCAATTAATCCAAAGTTAGGGATCTAAATGCAGCAAAAGCCAGCCATCCCCAAGAATCCTCAGAGCTGCCTACAAATTTTTGGTGAAGCAAGTTGACATATTACCATTTTCCTCTCTAGGGGAAGGCTGTGTTGTCCCCTTGAAATGATGAACCCCAAGTACTTTACAGTCTCTTTAGATATTTGTGCCTTCCCTTTAGACACTTTATATCCCTTACTGGCTAAGAAGTTTAACATTTTGACACTACCTGGGGATAGAATCAGATCCCACATGTTAAGAGTTCAGTCCCACAGGATTACCCTTTGCCTCCCATTTTAGATGCCAATTGCAAGTTCAGGTTGCCACCTGTGCTTCTGACCAACCAGCCACAGAGCAGATGTTCCCACAGCCCCCTCATTGTGTTTGATTATTTTGATAGAGCGGCTCACAGAACTCAGGAAAACATTTTACTTAGCAGCTAGAAGGAAGAGATGCATAGAGTAAAATACGTGGGGCAAGGATGTGAAGCTCCCAGACCCTCTCTGGGCATGCATGCCACTCTCCCCAAATATCCCTGGGTGTTTACCAACCCAGAAGCTCTCTGAAGCCCACCCCTTTGGATTTTAATGGAGACTCACCTACATAGGCACAGTTGATTACGTCATTGGCCTTTGACAATTGAACTCAATCTTCAGCCCCTCTCCTCAGGGGGATGGGGCTGAAAATTTCAACCCTGAATCTCACAGTAGGTTTCCCTATTTTCCCTCATACCAGCCCCCACCCTTAGGGGCTTTCCAAATGTCACCTTATTAACATAAATGCAGGTGTGGTTGAAAGGGTCTTGTTAGGAATAACAAAAGACACCTCTTTCCCCTTTATTGCTCTGGATTGATTTCAGGAACTGAGGACTAAAGTAATTATTATAACAAAATATGGCTCTATGGCTCTTATATGGGAAATTACAAAAGTTTTTGGATCTCTGTGCCAGAAACAAAATGAAGATATTTACTATTATAAATCCAGTACTGTGCAGCATTGACAGCACTACGGTCTTGAACAAATCTACATTCCCCGGTTCTAAAAACATATTGATTATAAGAAAGATTCACCTTTATGGCTTCTGGCTTCGAGGGGTATTTTTTTACCCAGGGCCAGCAATCTACCTGCTTCAGTTTTACCTTTACTCACATGGCACTGGCTGCTCACTCCACCTGTTCTTGTGCCTATAATTCTGAGTTAGCTCAACTTAAAACATTTAGAGGAATCTCTTCCTTCTCAGGTGCTGGTGTATCCTGTAATAGGGCCATAAGCTCAACTCCCCAACTTTTTGGATCTTGGATCTCTACTTTATCTGTTTCCCAGCTTATTGAGGCCCCTAACTTAGATAGTCTGTCCCTCCCTAGAGGGGGAACAGGGCATTCTGGTACATACAGAATGAAACGCTTAAGTATTTTTTATCCTGTTTCGTAGGTCAAGGGGCTCCAGAAAACTTTTGGTCTCTCCTTTGCCTGATACTCCTTTGATGCTACATCGTTTTCTTTTTGGTATTCAGCACCGAGAATGTGGCTCCAGTATTGAGCAAAAATTTTAACATGTTCTCCTCCTACTGCCAAGGTCACCCCTAGAGCCAACTGGGGAGCCCCATGGCCCTGTCACATCTCATCTGTGGTCAAGAGAAGATGTAGTGGCTTGGTCCTGTTCAATCTCTTCCCTCTCCGGCGATGGTTGGGACAGTCCTGCTGCTAATGCCCTTCCTGTTTGCAGTACACACATCCAAATTTGTTGGTGGCTTTCTGGTCACTGGTTAGGGGCTGAGGTCACTCACTCCTTCTCTTCCTCAGGTTACCTTGAGCAGACTTGAAGGGCCACATCTAACAGGGTGGCTTGCCTTTTCATCTTCTTGTCTTCCTCTTCATGATCATCAGGATCATTGGGATTCCACCCAGCCTCGGTCCCTGGCACAGTCTGTTCACTAAGCCTGCAAATGGCTGATCCTGGGTCATATTCATTATATGCTTGTTCTCTAGCTTTTAACAGAACAGCTGACTTTTCCTCAGCTATAAGGAGAGTAGATAACAGTCTTTGAATATCTGAAGTTTGGATTATGAGTGGCAGATTTATGATTTCCTCTGAGTCAGCTCTCAATCCTTTGGTGTGTGCCTTCCAATTATACAAATCAGAGGGGAAAAGGGGATGTGCACATTAATAAGTTTCTCCTCACCGTCAGGCTCCTGTCTTAGGGGATATATCCCTGATTTGTAACTGGTTCCTAATCTAGTTGTACTATCCGGAAGAAAAGGGTGAAGGTCTTTGGTTGTTGGAGAGTCCAATTCCCTGTGGAAGGATTGCTCGGTTGGGGGACAGTAAAGAGTTTGGCCCTGGTACATCCTCCAGAGGTCTCTTGGGGCTCACCAGCTGGTCTACCGATGGGGCCAAAGCTGGTGGACTCTGAGGTGGGCTTTCCTTAGTCCCGTGTTTCCTTCTTTGGAGGAGCAGATCCTCCTCATCAGAAAGATAAGTCTTCGATTCAACCTTTAACCTTTCACTTAGACGTAGTGCCATGAAGCACTGGACACAAGGGATTTCTTCCAATTTCTTGGTTCTTTTTCAAAATAGATCTAATTTTAGTATTGTGTTAACACTTAGGGTCTCATTTTCTGGCCATTTTCCCCCATCCTCCAGTGAATATTGCAACCAGCTGTGTTGCATAATAAGATCATTATCCTCTGGAGTCAATGGGGAATATACAAAGGATTTTCAAATCTGGAGGATGCAGCCCAATGAGCTTTCCTCTGGTGTGGAAGTTGGTCCCCTCATTTTCTAGGATCTTTTCTGATGGTCTGTTTCCAACATCCCAGGGGAAACTTCTAAGGTTAGTGGTGATACAGTTGCCACAAGGTTGTGCCCAGAGGAAGCTTAGTACCTTAATCACCCAAAACTAGGGTCAGGCCAAGTTTCCTCAGGCTGTTTTTCTCAGGCTAAACTAAATACTTAAAGGGAAAATCAAACTGGTGGATCCTGGGTGTCACCCAGGGAGCACTGATGGGGAGGTCCTGTGTTACCTAAACAAGTGGGTTTGCCTCTGGGTGAGTTAAATAAGAATTGATGCAGGATCGGTGAGCCGAGGAGTTGAATGAAAGATTTCTTGGACTCTCAAGGTCTGCCAGTAGTGCTCTTTTATTTAGAGAATAGTGTGGAAAAGCATGGGGACAGGACCCATGGGCAGTCAGAGCTGCTGCTGCATGGGGACAGAACCCATGGGCAGTCACATCTGCTGCTATGGGGACAGGATCCATGGGCAGTAAGAGCTGTTGCTGCAAACATGAGTTGACAGTAGGGCTAAATTTAAAGCATAGGTGTGTGAGTTATCTCTTTACAAGACAAAGGAAAGAATATGTAAAAAGTTGTTAAGATGGTATCAGTGCAGGTGGGGTCTGGTTATTGGGTGGTCCTATAACTTTAGATAAGAATCAGACCAGATTAAGTCAGGATGTTCTATGCTTCCCGGAGCATGTTGGTGGTTGGGGGAGTCAGCTATGTGAGGTTACCAGACAAGCACAATAAACAAGACTTAAGTCCTTGCCATCCCCATTAAGAGTTTCTAGAGATAAGGTCATCCCCCCTTCCTCCTGGTGCAGAGAGGGAGACACACCTATAGATGGAAACTTCCTTCATAAATGCAAATGTCTCTCATCAAGGGGCAAGCAAATTCCACTCCCCAGAGTCCAGGGCTCCAGAAATCTTTTGGTCTCTCCCTTTCCTGAGACCTCCTTCAGTTCACACTTTCCTTCAGAAAGGTTTCCCTTGTGGGCATTCAACACAAGAACATGGCTTCACTAGGGAGCAAAGATTCAGCCTGCTCTCCTCCTTCCTGCCAAGGTCACCAGGGCCTCCTGGAGCCACCTGGGGGGGGATCCCTCAGCCCCATCACGTCTCATCCGTAGTCAAAGAAAACTGCCACGGCTCAGTCTTCTTTGATCCCTTCCCTCCCTGGGGACGGTTCGGGCAATCCTGCCACCAACGCCCTTCCTGTTGGCAGCCCGCATACCGATTAGCCCCCGACGTTGTTGGTCTCCTCCTGGCCCCTCGGTGGGGGCCGGGGTTACCAACCCATGGCATATGCCTCCTCTCCCTCAGGTTACCTTGAGGAAACTGGAGAGCCACAGCAAGCAGGGCGGCCTGCCTTTTCATCTTCTTGTCTTCCTTTGCATCCTCAGCTTCAAGCCGGTTATAGAGCACCCTCCATGCAGCCTCTCGTAGCTGTGCAGGACTGGTATCAGGACCGATAGCCAACTTTTGGAGTTTCCCAAGGGGGTCTGGAGCACTTCTGAGATCTGAAATACAGATTCAGGATCACTGTACTGCCCGGGGCCTCCAGATCCCAATTTGTGTATCGCCTGAGGCAGTCCTGTGGCCTCTGGAACAAAGTGTGTGTGGGGGGTGGCAGCTTTCCTCAGAGCCCTATTGGACCTGTCTTAATTTAGGCCATTTATTAGGTGGATGGCTTACTCTTTTCATGGCTTTCAGAAGCGGACCCCGAAAATATCCTCCCTTTCCTCGATCCTCAGAATGATTGGGCTCCCACCCTGGCTCAGTCTCTGGCACAGCCTGTCCACCAGGCCTGCAGATGTCTGATCCTGGGTCATCTTCCTTACCAGCTTGTTCTCTGGCTTCAAATGGAACGGATGACTTTTCCTCAGGCATGAGGAGTGTAATCAACAGGCTTGGAATATCTGCCCAGGTTGGATCATGAGTGCAGAAGATTCCCTCAGTCGGGCTTATGAACTCTGGGGCAGCGCTCAGTCCTTTTGTGTGTGCCTTCCAATCACATAGGTGGAAAAGGGGACGTGCACATCAACAAGTGTCCCCTCACCATCAGGCACCTGTCTTACGGGCTGTATCCCAGGTGTGTCACTTGTTCCTAATCTGGCTTTGCACTCTGGAAGAGAATGGGGGAGGGTCTTGGCTTGTGCCAGTGTCCAATTTCCCGTAGGGGGATGGCGGGGGAAGAACAGCAAGGGGTTTGGACCGGTGCCGGCCTCTGGCTCAAGCAGGGGTAAGGTAGGGTGATGAGGTGGAGGTCCACTAGGGCTCACCAACTGGTCTAAGTGTGGGGCTGAATCTGCTGTATGTGGGTAACGTCGGCTTGCCTCAGTTTCACATTTTTGTTTTTTCCAATCTTGTTGGCCTCTTCAGAATAATCAATCTTAGATTCAACCTTTATCCCTTCTTTGAAGCATACTGCCTCGATACAGTGAACATAAGGAATTTCTTCCTCTTTCTTGCTTCTTTTGCAACTTAGATCTCATTAGAGCATGGCATTAACTTTAGAGTCCCTTTCTTGACATATTTACCTATATTCCAGTGAATATTGCAGTCAGGTTGTATATATAAAAAGACCATCTCCTCTCTGGCCAATGGGTGAACAGTTGAACACCTTGTAGTTCTAGAGTACACAGCACAATGTGCTTTTCTCTGGGATGGAGCTTTCTCCCCCTCTTATTATAGCATCTTTTCTTATGGTCTCTTTCCAACTTTCCAGGCGCTGTTTGTAATGGTTAGTGGAGACTCAGATGTCACAAATCTGTGCCCAGAGCACATTTGGCACCCTAATAGTCTAAAATGAGACAAAGGTCAAGTCACTAATACATTAAAAGGAAAAGAAAACTGTTGGATGCTAGCTTTCACCCAGGAACGTGTCATAAGGGAGGGCAAGGAACAGAAAAAGGAGACCTAGGAGTCCAGAAAAGCCAGACTGTGAAAAAACAATATGGATGTCTAGCGTCCTTGACAAAAACAAACCAATGACCAAAAAGGACAGACTCAGCAACTCCAGAGGGGCGTAGACCCCATTTTAGGGGACCTCTCCTCAGGTCACAGGCCCAACACAAAGACAGACTCAGCGACTTCAGGGACAGTTTAACTCCATCGAAGGGGAGCCCTTCTCCCATCACAGACCCAATTCAAAGACAGAATCAGTGTCTGCAGGGGTAGCTCAAATCCCCACCTCGTCACTCAAGGGAAATTATTTCTGTAAAAGACTCAAACCCCTGAGTAGTCAACAGGGATTGCTCCCATTTTGCCAGAGTCAAGCATCAGCCCTTCCAGAGTGGACAAGTCCTGTGGTCCTTCCAACCAAAGCCGACTCTCCCTCCCCTAAGCCTGTCAACCCCCAAATGGGGATTCAAACCCCAAATCCAGGCCCCAACAGGCATGCTTTTGTGAGACAACTTAAAGAAAGACCTCTTATAGCCATGCAGTGGGTTTGCTGCCACCTCCTCCATTGAGAGAGCCACCAAGCAAAGTGCTCAGTGTGGCTCTTGGGTCTCCTGAGGGGGCAGTGACATGAAGATGGTGGCACAGGCACCATGAAGGGGCCAGTGCCCCATTGGAAGCCCACTTGTCATCGAAACCGAAGTGGGTTCCCTCCTGGTGAGCTAAATCAGACTCTACACCAGAAGTAGTTGTCTCACAAACTAAAGTATATTTGCGGTAAATAGGAGACCATGAGGAATCATTTCCATAGTCATGGCGTCCCCATACAAAGGGAAGAAGGGACATTTATTTGGGCTGGGGAATGAATATTGAAAAGAGAGGTGGATATCCTCTTGCACAGGCTCTGTTGGGAAATATGATTTCACACACACTGCAGCTGATGGTAATAAGACCTAAGCTCCACCAGGAGAGATCTTAGCACTAAAAATAATGCAAAGGTCACAGGCACAGCTTTCATGGTCAGACCTGTTCCAGTTCACGATGGTTGGTGGTGGTATCTCCTAAACATAAAAGGAAGAAGAACAATGTGGAAAAGTTGAAATACCCCAAATTACCATTTAGTTCCTTCCAGTAACTAACCTGTGGCAGTCATTTGCATTCGTGATGTGAGTGTAAGATATTTGTGTAGACTGATCAGCACTGAAATAAAAGTCACTTATGAAGACGGTGTTAAAGTGCCACAAGCAGAAGATTTTCTAAACCATATAACAGCATTGCCTGAAAGTTACAGACAATCTGTTGCAGTGCTACTGAAAGGTTTTCAATGTCTCCTTGGGAGACGTTCCTTCACAGCTACGTGTAGCTCAGTTCAATGAAAATGTGCTTTCCTAGGGGCCAGCCCAGTGGCACAGCAGTTAAGTGCGCACGTTCAGCTTTGGCAGCCCGGAGTTCACCAGTTCAGATCCCCGGTGCAGACATGGCACCGCTTGGCAAGCCATGCTGTGCCAGTCGTCCCACATATAAAGTAGAGGAAGATGGGCACAGATGTGAGCTCGGGGCCAGTCTTCCTCAGCAAAAAGAGGAGGATTGGCAGCAGATGTTAGCTCAGGGCTAATCTTCTTCAAAAAAAATAAGAAAGAAATGTGCTTTCCTGACATTTGAGAGAGAGCTTGAGTGAAGTCTGTGGACTGCAATGTGAGAGGCACTTACCTACATGATCTGAAACAAGTAGAAGTCAGGGCTTTTCAGTATAGAGTACTTTTCTTGAATATGTGTTATAGATATTCTTTCCCAGCTGTAGTGAAATTTTTATTTGAGGAAGATTAGCCCTGAGCTAACTACTGCCAGTCCTCCTCCTTTTGTTGAGGAAGCCCAGCCCGGAGCTAACGTCCATGTCCATCTTCCTCTACTTTATACGTCGGACGCCTACCACAGCATAGCGTGCCAAGTGGTGCCACGTGAACACCTGGGATCCGAACTGGTGTGCCCTGGGCCGCCGAGAATCGGAACGTGTGAACTTAAAAAAGCTGGCCAGTGGGCTGGCCTCTGTAGTGAAATTTGTAATAGCCCTCCTATTGCAGTTCCTGGCATGGTGAGGTCACCAATAGTCTTTCTTCATCTCATGCACAGGAGAGCCTGTGTGTAGGCTGTTCAGCATTGAATTAATAGTCACTTATGAAGATGATATTAAAGAGCCACAGGCAGGAGTCTTTCTAAACTGCATACCCGCATTGTCTGAAAGTTACAGATAATCTGTCCCAGAGGTAGTGAAGGGTTTTCAATCTCTTTAGATGAATCCCTTCACAGCTACCGGCAGCTGAGTTCAGCAGGAACATGCTTTCACATCAAGGGAGAGAGAGCCTGACTGAAGGCATGAACTGCAATGTGTGTCATTGTTCTCACTAGCACGATCCTAAACCGCTAAATGCCAGAGCTTTTCTCCACAATGTACTTTGCTTGATTGTGTGTGAGATATATTCTTTCCCAGCTCTAGTGGAATGTTTAAAAACTCTCCTAGGAAAATGTCACTTGAAGCTTCTGGCAAGCTGATCTCAGTCATAATTTTCCTTCCACACATGTGCTTGAGAGCCTGTGTCTAGACTGCTCGGCATTGAATTAAAAGTCACTTATGAAGATGATATTAAAGAGCCACAAGCAGGACGTTTTCTAAACATCCTCTATTGTGGTGCCATAGACATAGCCTAAGTTAAAAGTTTGTGTTATATTATTTTGGCTTTGTCATCATCTCACTATTGCAAACATCACTGTAGTAGACACTGTGTCTCCCCATCCCTTGTCACGTTGAGCCACCTCTGACGTGGCCTACAGCCATGGTAGACTGTTTCTGGCTTGCTGGAAGCTTCCCACTTTGAAAATTTCACTTCTTTTTCCTGAGGACAGACTGTCTTGACAGCTTGCTTAGACCATACGTAAGACAGTTTGGTATTGCCTGAGACTCATGTGTCAAGGAGCAGTACTCAACCAGTAAGGGACAGGAACCAATGGATAAACACTGAAGCTTTCCTAGTCTTCTTTTGAACAATTCCTAGAAATGTAGAAGTGTTCTGAAGGATGTGTCAAAGCATTTCAAGTGATGGATCTTTAGTTGCTTACAACAGTAATCTATACTTTATTGCACATTTCAGTAACTTTCTCTCTTCTCAGCTGCACATTCCTTATTCCCTCATTTTTGCTTCCTGAAACCACCTACCAAATAAATATTGTATACCCAAGTCCTTGCCTCAGGGTCTGCTCTTGGGGCAATTTCCATTCTTACAATCCTAGTCTCTTGCATGCCATTAGTAAAATGAGGCCACACTTATCTATAGCACAAATGACACTCTACGGAGTCTTGATAATAAGACATAGTGATAATATTGCAATACTGGATAACTGAAAGCCCTATCAGAAACCATTAATATCTGAGGCACAGACAGCATCAATATCCCTGACCTGAGCATCAGCATCTCTGCTTAGACAACATTCTAGGTGAAGCTTTCCATAAATGCTTGTGTCTGGAGCTGATCTGATGGTGTTGCATCAGTTATCCTGTATCTTTTGTCTCCTACCACCACATCTAAAAAGAACTGCACTAGCATACACAGGGTGAAAACTGACAGACAGGTTCTATGGTTCCCTGAGCTGAAATGAACCCAGACCACAGCAAGTGAAAACACCAAATCTTAACCAGGAGACCACCAGGGCTGGCTCTATTTGCAAAAATCCTGACCTATTAAAATTCCCTCTTCTACTGAAATACAACCGATGGCAAATCTAGGGTGACTTTTTATTTCAGTAAGTATATGTCACTGAAACAAAGATTCTGTAGAACAACCCCAGTTTTTTCCTGTTTCTTTAGAATCTTGTTTGATTTTGCACTTGTTCCTGATAAGAGTTATTTTAATATTTTACATATAGTTTTTTACAAGTTTGTTATGAAAAGAAATATTTTATAGTTCTACCAAAATAAATTCTCAATAAATTGTAAAAATTACCTGATCCTAATAATTTTATGTTACAATTGTGGATGAGAAATAATATTGAAAATTAATTTATAAATAGCTTCTGAAATGATTTCAAGAGTATGTTCCATTGGTCTCTAACAGTAGAATTTGAAACTTATTTAAGCCTAGGTTGTATTAGAGACAAACCGCGTCTTGATATGAGCTCTTGGTGTCCACCAGCAACATAGAGACTGACTGTTGACACTAGGAATCCTTCTGTCTTATGATTTGTCACTCTGAGAAAAATGGAAATTTGTTTTTATTGATATTAAGTCATTTAATAGGTCTTTCTTAGAGACATAGAGTCTTGTATTTTAAAGACACTTGAGAAGTTTCTTATCTTGTCTAAAACATCCATCAATCCTGTCAATTCAAAGGCAGATAACATTCCTCTTGATATTAATGTGAAATATACTGCCTATAACGACTATTCATTATTCCGTATATGTCTAAGCCGTGTAATTTATCAGTAAGGATGCTGGACTCTATTGTTTAGTTCATAACAGCTTCACGTCAACTTAGCAGTGAGCAGAGATTTGAGTCTAGGGAAAGAGACTAGAGCAGATAGCAATAGAGCAGAGTCTGACTTGAATTGATAAAACTTTCAAGGTACTTGGTCTTCACATCTAGAATTAGTAATAAGTAAATTATTTGATTTAACCTAATCGTACACAGAGATCTGTTGAGACCCACTCCTGAGCTTGCTGCATGAAGCATGCAAAATAGTTTCAGAAGTGTCTGAAGTCCCTGAAGACCTTCACACTGAAAGATGTTTATTTATGACCCTATTCCCTGAATGAGGGCCAGAATTCCCAAATAAAGGTCTCATTACCCACAGAAAGAAAGACAAATTGAATGTTCATTACTCAAGTCTCCACTAGAGTGAAAAAGTGGAGATAGACAAGGGACTCTCTTAGGTGATCATTTTGAATAACCATCACATGATATGATTCCACTTTTTGTTTGTGTGTTTTGAATGGTAACCCTACATTTGCTGGGAAATGTTGCTTCTGGCCCAGGGATGCAAGCAAATCCAGCAGTTGGAAAACAAAGGATTCTGGCTCCAATGTTTAATTTTAATGTGAGTATTATGAATAAAATTGAATGCCAGACCTTCATTCTTCTTTTTAATAATAGAAGATTATTTTCTTTATTCTTTTTTCTTTTGTTTCTTTTGCTGGGAAAGATTCACCCCAAGCAACATCTGTTGCCGATACTCCTTTTTTCCTCCTCGAAGCCTCAGCACATAGTTGTATATTGTAGTTCTAAGTCCTAGAACTAGAGTTCTACGTGAACTGCCAGCACAGAATGGCTACTGACACACGGCTGGTGTTCTTCCATACCCAGGAGCTGAGCCCAGGCCAGCAAAGTGGAGCATGCTGAACTTGAACTGCTAGGCCATCAGGGCTGGCTTGCAAAACCGCAATTCTTAAGTCAACAAAGCCTTCATGGGCCAGCCCGGTGGCGCAGCGGTTAAGTGTGCATGTTCTGCTTCAGCAGCCTGGGGTTTGCTGGTTCGGATCCCAGGTGCGGACATGGCACTGCATGGCAAGCCACGCTGTGGTAGGCGTCTCACATATAAAGTAGAGGAAAATGGGCACAGATGTGAGCTCGGTGCCAGTCTTCCTCGGAAAAAAAGAGGAGGATTGGCAGATGTTACCTCAGGGATAATCTTCCTCAGACAAAAAAGCGATAAGCCTTCATGTATTTGCCATAAAAATCAGAGGATGTAAAACATAAATTCAAAATATGAATTGTTGTAATGATACTGAATATCAATTTTTCATTGAAATTCATAAAGCACCTATCATATACCTCACCCAATTTCCAGCTTGTCGTAAAAAATTATTTGGATAGAAAATATATTTTTTCATATAAACCTGTGATCTCTCTTCAAGCAAAAATAAGCATTGTAATAAATACCGACAACATTTTTTATTTTACTTTTTGTCTGGAATTTGCTAGTCTATAAGCTTTTTCATAAAAAAGAGTATGTCTAAATGGTTTGTATTAACAGCTTGTAAAATAGCATTCAGGAAATAGTCAATGTTCAAAAGATATTTGTTGGCTGACTGATGGAGTGAATGATGAATAAGTGAATGAATGAATACAATATACACTCTAAAATTCTGAAATAAAATATATGATTTTCGTTCCCAGTGCTGGATTCTACCTTTAATGAGATTTTAACTTTGATAAAGAAACAGAGACAACTTGTGTATCATTCTATAGAATATTTACTATTTTAGGGGAGGACACAAGTGTTCTTTCTTCATTTTGGTGTTCCTAATAGCTAATAAGGATGTTGCACATTCTAGGCTCTAAAATAATGAAGTAACAGACAACCTGTGGACAATGCAGAGGAAATTACAAAGATTTCTCCCAACTTTGAGCTATTCATTACAATGAATTTATATCCTTGAGGTTAGCTCCAGAGTCCAAATATCCACCTGAAGTTCATGTTCCTTCCTGTGTCATTTCCTTTGTATATTGTCTGTTGTGTGACCAAAGGCAGTCTGTACCATGCTCAGTTAACAATACTTTCATTCCCACATCAGCTCTGTCAATTTCCTCATCTAGTTAGCATTTCCATAATTTTGCAAAGCTTTTTTGAAAAAAGTATTGCTTTTACTCTTTCCATTGTTATTGATGCTTTATATTACAGCTTGATGTCTCATTTGAAGCTTATCATTTATTGTACAAGAGGCATTTCACATTTCCTAAGTTTTGGTTTGTTATTAATAAACTTACCTTGGTCAAACAGATAAAATTATAAGACACGACCATCACGTGTATCACAAAATTTCACCTTGCTAAATATTTGTAGGTAACACACCCACACACACCTACATACATATGCATACACACACATATGTAAATATGCAGAAAATGACATTATAGAGACCATATTTCCATAACCCACATTAAACAATAGTTTTGCCTGATAAGATTAATAAAGTACTACATAATTACTTATAAGCTAAGTTTGCACTCATACAGTGTTCCCCATTCCCATTCCCTCTACCCTGTCTGGAGGCAACAACTATCAAGTGTTAGAATCTTTTTTCTATTTTTCCAAATCTTTTCATATTTTTATTGAGGTAACAACACTTTAACAAGAGATCCACACTCAAGTTTTTAAGTATACAATACAGTAATGCTAACTATAGGCACAATGTGGTACAGATCTCTAGAACTTAATCATCTTGCATAACTGAAACTTTCTACCTATTACATAGCAACTCCTATTTCCCCTTCCCCCAGCCCCTGGCCACCACCATTCTACTCTCTGCTTCTATGTGTTTGGCTATTTTATATGCCTCATATAAATGGAATCATGAAGTATTTGTCCTTCTGTGGCTAGCTTATTTCACTTAGTAGAATGTCCTCAACTTTCATCCATCTTGCCTTCTGAAAAAATAAAATGAATTTAGCGTTATGTTCTTGGATAAATAAATTATACTCCCTATTGTTAGTTATGTGGTTTTTAAATTTATATAAGTAGGGACCTGCCCCATGACTGAGTGGTTGAGTTTGTGCGCTCCACTGCAGCGGCCCAGGGGTTCGCCGGTTTGGATTCTGGGCGTGGACATGGCACCTCACGTCAAGGCATGCTGAGGCGGCATCCCACATGCCACAACTAGAAGGACCCACAACTAAGAATATACAACTATGCATCAGAGGGCTTTGGGGAGAAAAAGGAAAAAATAAAATCTTTAAATTTACATAATTAGATTTGTGATGTTTACATTATTTTGTGATTGGCACATACATATATATTTTGCTCAATCATAAGATTTGGACATTTAATTATTTTGATTGCTATGGATTTGGTTCATGAATTTAAACTAGATGAGCATTATGTTTGCTTCTGTGTCTTCTTTATTAAGAACAATACTGCACTTCACATATTTTTATTCCCCAGTTTGCTCACACACAATAATGCATCTAGGGGCCGGCCCAGTGGGGCAGCAATTAAGTTCACATGTTCTGCTTTGGCGGCCCAAGGTTCATCAGTTCGGAACCCGGGTGCAGACGTGACACCACTTGGCAAGCCATGCTGTGGTAGACGTTCCACATATAAAGTAGAGGAAGATGGGTACACATGTTAGCTCAGGGCCAGTCTTCCTCAGCAAAAAGAGGAGAATTGGCAACAGATGTTAGCTCAGAGCTAAACTTCCTTAAAGAAAACAAAAAAGAAACAACATAAGTGGGGTGCTAAGACTTCCTTCACTTATTGTGTTGCTGCCAATTTCTCCACTTAGTTCTTTTAAAACTTGCTTTAAATTCTTTTACTGTGTATTTATCCAAAGAACATGAAATCAACAATTCAAAGAGATTTGTTGCACACCTATGTTCATTGTAGCATTATTCACCATTGCCAAGATATGGAAGCAACTCAAGTGCCCATAATGGGTGAATGGATAAAGAAGATGTGGCATATATATATATATATATATATATATATATATATATATATATAGTGGAATGCTACTTACCATAAAAAATGGAATAGTACTTACCACAAAAAAAAGACAATATCGTGCCATTTGTGACAACATGGTGGACCTTGAGGATATTATACTCAGCAAAATACATCAGTCAGAGAAAGACAAAACTCATCTGTGAAAGATAAACACTTAGATAAGGGGAACAGATTAATGGTTACCAGAGGGATAGGGGTGGGGTGGGCAAAAGGGGTAAAGGGGTACATATGTATCATGATGGATGAAAACTACGTTATTGATGGTGAACACGATGCTGTTTATACAGAAACTGATATTTAGTAATGTACACCAGAAACTTACACCACGTTATGAGCCAATATGACCTGAACAAAGTCAACAAAAAAGAAGCTAGGATATCCACCAATCCCTAATGCCCAGATCTTTAATGTACTCCAGCCTCCTCCATCTCCCCAAGGCCCAGATAGCCAGTGAGATTCCATTCCATACTGTGTGCACCAGCCTGAGTACACCACTGGTTTGTACTACTCTCCACATCTCTTTTTTCTTTCTCTTCTCTTCTCGTTTTTCCTCTCCTCTCCTCCCCTCTGCTCTCCCTTCCTCTCTCCTCTCCCTTCCCCTTTTCTTTTCTCCATCTCCCCTGTCCCCGCTCTTATTCTCTTTCTTCTTTATTTCATTCATCAAATATTTATTGACACTTACTATATGTGGGACACTCTATCAGGCAATGGGAACATAATATTAGAATTTACGGTTGGATAGAGAGGTGAATATTAATAAAATGATCACAAATTGTGATGAATTGTATAAAGAACAGAGAGACATAATAGATTCCAGGGACCTGGTCTGATCTGCAGTGTTTCAGAACACAGCTGTAGTTTTAAACTTAGATCTGAGAAATGAGTTGAATTTACTAAAATTCCTTTTTTTCTCTTTTGTTTCATTTCTGAGAGGGTCCCCATCTGCCACCTGCTGATACATATGACTCAATGTAATGTTTTTATACATTCTCTCTTGCTATGCTAAAATTTTCCTACTAATCTATAAAGATTCTCTGAAACTACGTTTTGGACACATATTTGATACTTAAGTGTAAAGACTATATCAGTGCAAAATTGACCTTGCTTCTCCCCCATTGACTGGTGTCCCCCTAAACATATGTCTCCCTTGCCCTTCTTTGCCCTCTGGTTTTCTCAAATTGCCCAACCCCTTGGTTTCCATCACTAGGTTTGGTCATGGTCTCATCTAGAAACCAGGCTAGATTCAATCTCTGTAACTTCTTCATCCCTGTTTCTTCTTTCTGCTAATTTTTCATGAAATGAAACACATCAAAAATCTTATTAAAGGAAATTTTCTAATGTCATTGATATACCTTACAGATTCTAAGGCAGAAAAATGCATTTTAATCATATTTTTAATTGCAAAGTATGATTGAAATCAGTTTTACTTGGTACAGCTGAATGTTGGCAAGTGGGTGGAGAAAATAGAAATTCGAATTCAGTGTTACTGATGCTGTAAAATCTGGAGGGTTTATTGGCCATGTCTACCACAATTTTAAATGTACACGTTCCTTGACCCAGCAGATCCTCTTCCAGGACATACTTCTAAAAGGTTTGTAAAGATGTATGTCAAGAATCTTCACCACTTCAGTTATAATAAAAATTTAAAACAACAAAAAGGTCCACCACTAGTTATTGGAGAAATCGGTAGTTCAATCATACACAAAGAATCTTGCTGCCAATAAAAACGATGAGATAAATCAGATGGACTGACATGGAAAGGTGTTCACAATATATTGTTAAGTGGAAAAAGTCTAGCTACAGAGAAATATAGGAGTATGAACCTATTTCTGAAAAAAGATTACAAACAGCAACTCTGAAAGAATATGTCAATACTAGTCATCTCTGGGTGGAAGGATATCTGGGTACATTCCTTTCCCAATGCATCACCTCTGTAAAGTTTCAACTTCCACAATGAGCATGTATTATTTTGTTAAATAAGTAATCATGGCTGTATAATATTATTATATATTAAGTTACAGTGGAGTTTTCCCCTCCTATTCCCTTCCCTTTATTTGAGAAATTTCTGTCCTTCATTTCCTCAAGGAATGTAACAGAATTTTTTTAAAAAACCCTTCCAAGCTTTCTGGCTTTTGTGTTCCAAAATCATAAGCCCTCGGGGGAGAGAATTTATTATGTGTATAAACAAAATGTTTCATTCAGCAGCAAGAGGAAAGTAGAGTCTCCTTTGGACTCGGGAAAGATCCCACCTGACTGAAGTGATGAGGGAGAGAAAGCCTGAGAGGCCATCAGAGGGAGAACGAGAGCTTTTGATTTCCCAGAACAGAAATAATCTACATACTGTTCTCAGTAGCTGGTTGGTGGGCCAGGGAAGAGGGATAGGAATAGGTAAGATTCCAGAAAATAATTGTATCTAGGCCAGGAGTTACAACTCAGAGGCCTACATGGGCTACATAGGTGACATAAAGGAGGGAAGCACAATGGTTGTAAAGGACTATGAAGGAGTGATGGGCCATGCCATCCTGGAACAGCTGTTACTCAGGGTCTGCCTACTATTATGCAACAGGAGCAGGGGCCCAGCATTGCCAGACTTTTTGATTTTTGCTTCTTATTCTCCCCAGAGCCCCCACTATAGAGTTGTATATTCTGGTTGTAGGTCCTTCTTGGTTGTGCTCTGTGGGACATAGCTTCAGCATGACCTCGTGACTGGTGCCATGCCCTTGGTCAGGATCTGAACCAGCAAAACCCTAGGGCACTGAAAGAGAGCATGTGAACTTAACTTCTCAGCCACAGGGCCAGCCCCCTTTTCAATTTTTTACATCAAAGTTTAAGTTAAAAACTCAATTTTTAATTGGCTCAAATGTGCAGGTCAAACTAAGAGTACCTGTCTGAGCACATTTGGGCTACTATAACACAATATCACAGACTGGGTGGCTTATAAACAACAGAAAAATTTCTCACAGTTCTAGAGGCTAGAAAGTGTAAGGTCAGGCACCAGAAGATTCAGTATTTGGTGAAGTCCCATTTCCTGGTTCATAGTCATCTTCTCACTGTGTCCTCACATGGTTGAAGGGGTAAGGGAGCCATCTAAGACCTCATTTTTAAGGGCACTAATATCATTCACAAGCATTCCACCCTCATGACTTAAGCACCTCCCAAAGGCTCTACCTCCAAATACCATCATTTGGAAGTTAGGATTTCAACATACGAATTTGAGGGAGGGACATAAACATTCAGTCCACTGCAGTACCTATGTGTTAATCCCAACTTACAGGTCACACTCGTGTGAGCTGATGAAGGCAGAAGTGGCAGCCTCATGAAAAAAAATCCCGTTTCCAAACATTGGACAAGTAGTAGGAGCTGTGAGTATTTCTCTCCACAGATGGCAGTGTAGACCAGGACCACATGCTCCTTCCCACCTCCAATGCTCTGCTTAAGACCCAGAATAGATCTTGTATTAAATAAGAGAAATGAGGAAACAAGCAACCCAAAAGGACTTGATGTGATGCTTTTTATCTGCTAGTCTATGTGAATGGAGACATAGAGTCTGAAATGATATTGAGTAAGAAAAGAAACAATCATTAATAATATAGACTAGTTTTTGTAACCCTTGTGGGAAAAACAGAAGTGCTCTGCCCAATCCCCTGGGGAGCCAGCTTTTTCTTGAGAACTGCAGCCCTGGGGCATTTTTTTTTGCTGCCTGACCACTGCCATCATAGGTCACATGTATGTTCCTGGGAAGGACTTGTCCCAGTAGGCTCTGCCCCTCTGCCACAGCACCCCCACCTGGCTGAAGATGATGTCTGATGACACAAAAGAGCAGATCTACAAACTGGCCAATAAAGGCCTGACTCCCTCACAAATTGATGTGGTCCTGAGAAACTCACATGGCACTGCACAAGTATGTTTTGTGAGAGGCAATAAAATCTTGAGAATTCTTAAGTACAAAGGACTCAAAGTCTTAATTCTTACTTAAGAAAGCTGTTGCAGTTTGAAACCATCTTGAGAAGAACAGAAAGGATAAGGATGCTAAATTCCATCTGATTCTGATTGAGAGCCACATTTACCAGCTGGCTAGATATAAGACTAGACGAGTGCTCTCCCTCAATTGGAAATGTGAGTCATCCACAGCCTCTCCCTGGTTGCATAAATTTATCTATGTACTCAAGCAATAAACCATTGTTTAACTAGAAAAATAGAGAATCACAGTCCTGGGCTGGCTTTGCCTGACTGCTCCTGCTGTCTCTTCCTTCCCACCAACTCCATAGATGGTGCTTTCTTTTCCTGTCCAGCCCATGCCAGGAAGCATCAGTGCTCCATCTTCCACCACTGTCATCAGGACACAAGAGAAAGGTAGGTCCATGTAAGTGGGGTTGTTAGTGAGAGTCAGAGGGGAGCACTTTTATTTCTGGGATTGTGAGAAAAATGAGCTTCTGGAATCCCCAGCTGGAACCCAGAACAAAGAGAAACAATGTAATAGTGAGGGTTTGGTTTCCACGGTGCATTGAATAGTATAAATTCGCCATATTAAGTCATGCCGTGAGGGCTGCCCTGGAAAACTAAGCCAACTCTTGATTTAAAAAATGAGATATTGGAGGGGCCGGCCCCATGTCCAAGTGGTTAAGTTCACATGCTCAGCTTCAGCATCCCAGGGCTTTGTTGGATTGGATCTGGGGCATGGATCTAGCACCACTCATGAAGCCATGCTGAGGTGGCATCCCACATAACACAACGAGAAGGACCTACAACTAGAATATACAGCTATGTACTCTAGGGCTTTGAGGAGAAGAAAAAAAAAAGAAGATTGGCAACACATGTCAGCTCAGGTGCCAATCTTTAAAAAAATTTAAACAATTGAAAAAAAAGAAATATTGGGGAGAGGCATTTTGAACTACACTACCCTACAGTCAAACCTCAGGTTCTCATTACCAATGTCCTCTCTTCCATCTCTACTTTCTCACCTTTATTTTGCCCACTGATTCTTACAGCCTCAGTTCATACCTCTACGTGGATGAGTCAAAACCTAGACTTCAAGTGCAACTTCTCTGAGCACCAGACACACACTCTCTACAGCCTGGGGAATTTCTCAGCCTGGGCTGTCCAGAAGGTTTCCCAGACAATGGGAATTTTTAATAAGGAGCTCCCTGGAGAAGGGGGTGGGGGTGGTGAGGAAAAGGAGGAGAAAAGAATCCAGGTACCTGAGGGGTACTGTAGACATTAAACCAATTTACTCTTTTTGCTGTTTAACTTGAGGGGCGATTCAGGGGGCTCAAGGAATTATGAGCTTGCTTTGCGGAAAAAAAGGATATCTTTGGGGAGGTTGTGATCATCATATGGCCAGCTCTGAGCAGCCCTGGAAGCCCGGAAGTCAGATTCCCCAGGGGTCTATTGGGGGTGACCCAATTGTTTCCCTGAAGCTCCTCCTGCCAAGTCCCTCAGTTCCATAAAATCTCCCTGTTTCTGTTCTTATGGAGGTGGATTTGAGGGAAACCAGGCTCCCCCTGATTCTTTTTGACAATTTGAGTAATATTTCTCCATTTCTAACCACCAATGTCTCAGTGTTGGCTTCCTGTGCATCGGGCACAGAAACTTGAGATTAAGAGGTTCGGTATCAATTTTGGCAAGCCAGTCAGGAGTCTTGCGCCCATGGCTGGATGGCCCTTGTGAGGGTTTCAGTGGTTGGCTGTCGCCAGGGGCTGGGGGGAAGTCTTTGCCTGGGGGCTTCCCTTGCTGTTCCTCCCTTCCTGCCAGTGTCTGCCGCCCTAGGCACGATGCTCCCTTGGAGTGGTGAAGCATGTTGGGCTTCAGTCTTTGTGTGTGAGTGTGCTTTTGTCTTGTATACGAGTCTGTTGTCAGTTGAGTTGCCGTGACATGTGCAGTGGTGAATCTCCTGTCTCTCTATTTGCATTTTGTGTGAGTGATTCATTGGAAAGGAGGGTCTCTCATTTGGGAGAGATCCAGGGGATGTCTGTCGGACTTCATCATCTGTTTTTGTCCTGCAGGAATTGGTTTTGCCTGTCAGATGAGTGACCATGAGAAGCGTGGTCATGAATACCCCATCTTTATATTTGCATTCTGTGTGAGAAGTGGGCCCCGCATGTTGGAAAGATCCAGGGGAGTGTTGGACGTCACCTTGTGTTTTGTCCTGCCGGAGTCTGTTTGCCATTTGCTCAGTGAGTCAATACGGCACTCCCAGTCATCAGTCCCTGTATCTCTATTTGCATTTTGAATGCGTGAAAGCAGGGACCCTCATTTGGAAGAGATCCAGGGCATTGTTAGACTTCACCTTTTGTTTTTGACCTGCAGGAGTAGGATTTGTCTTTGTGTGGATGCGTTTGTCTGGCGTGTGTGTAAGTGTATTTGTTGGGTTCACTAAAATGAACATGTCCTCAGAGATATTGGTAGTGGTGGTGGTCACAGGGGTAGGCAGCACACATTGGAAGGTAGTGAGGAGGATGGAGTGGGGCATTCCCATGTTCCCTGCTCCTTCATGGCAGCAGCAGTGGCCCCAACAGCAGTAGTGATGGTCGTGGTGGGAGGGGTATCCTGATGGCAGATGGGCTACTTTTTGCTCAAGCCAGCCTGGCTCGGCCCAGGAGTCATGAGCAGTGGCAGTGGCAGCAGTGGCAGGAGAGGCTGGGTCCCCAGTCACTTTCCTGTGGGATGGCTGGAAACAGAAAAAATAAGTCCCTGGGTCAAAATTTCACGGGCCTAATGCAAAGGCTGTGCTGGGGACTAACCCTGAGTGGAATCACAATAACCCTGATGATCAAGAAAAGCTAGAATATTTTGGGAATCTCCTTTTGAAAGCCACACATATAGTAAGCCAGCCATCTATTAACTGGTCTAAATTAGGAGAGGTCCAGCAAGGCCCTGAGGACAACCCTTCTGCCTTTTTCTCCCAGAGGCTGTGGGACTGCCTTGGACTATATACCCTGAGGCCCAGGGAAGTGAGTTAATACCTATTGTTGGGGTCCAGGACAGGCCACCCCAAAATATGCCACAATGGCTTATTGATTATTTTGATTTAAAGTTACTTGTGGAGCAAAAAGGGCTTTCTGAGCCTACTGTCTCTGTTCCCCTGAAAGCAGGAAATGAATCTCCCATGAGAAAGGTGTTCTCCCTGCATCCTTATCACCAGAGCTAGGGGATTGAGGGCTGAGAAGCCTGCATAAACAAACCTTACTAATTTACTATTTCATGCTAAATTCTCCACCATTTACATGCCCCACACCTAAGTTTCTTTGCTCTGTCTATTTTCAACAATTTTATGTTTCTTGGTGTAAAAGATACATATACTGCCTGTTTTGTTCACTCTCTCAGCAACATTTCTTTATGTTCTCCAAAAGGTATGTATTAAACTGGATTTTTCTCCTGTTAACCTGGTCTTGTGTCAGTTTTACTATTAGTCTGGCCATAGGAACCTAAGAAGGGAAGAAAAGGGATTTTCCCTGTCCTGACACTACGTCATATCTTAAGGTGCTCCAGATATCCATGGGGAAACTCCAAAAGTTGGCTATAGTTCCTGATGACATAAAAGAGGTATCAGGAAAAGGAGAGACCAAAAGATTTCTGGAGCCCTTGACCTGTGAAATAGGTTCTAAACACAGAAGCATTCTTTTCTGTATGTACCAGACTGCCCTGTTCCCCCTGTAGGGAGGGACATGCTATCTAAGTTAGGGGTCCTAATAGGCTGGAACAAGATAGAGATCCAAGCCCCTAAAAGTTGGGGAATTGAGCACACGGCCTTATTGAAAGATACACCAGTGCCTGAGAGAGAAGAGGTTCCCCTATCATTGGCCCTGGTGAAACAATACCCCTTGAAGCCAGAAGCCATAAGAGGACTCCCTTCTTTTAATCAATACACTTTTAGAACAGGGATTGATCAGGAGATTCCCATGGAACACACCCATTTCACCCATTAAAAGGCTGGAAACAAGGGAATATAGATTTGTTGAAGGCATTATGGCTGTCAATGCTATACAGTGCCAGATTCAAAAGATGCTTTTGGATCCTCAACCCCTCCCACCACCAAGTGATGTCTGGTCACCATTCCTTGCCTTCAGCAGGGAATTCTGAGGTTGGTGTGATATTGTGATTTATAGTAAAAAAAAAAAAAAACCCTCATTTCGTTTCTGGCACAGAGCTCCTAAAACTCTTGCAGTTTCTGATATAAGAGCCATGGGGCATCTTTTGTTATAACAATTACTTTTGTCCTCAGTTCCTGAAATAACTGCAGGTTAATAATGGTAACATGGGTGTCTTTTGTTATCCACAAGAAGTCCCTGTCAACCACACCTGAACTTATGTAAATAAGGTGACTTTTGGAAAGCCCTTAATGGTGGGGTCTGTTAGCCAGGGGAAGCAATTGTGTGATTAGAGGGTTGGAAATTTCAGCCCCATCCCCCTCCTTATACCTCTGAGGTAGGGAGAGGGGCTGAGGATTGAGTACAATATGGAGTTCAGGGAGCTTGTGAGTTGCAAACATGGGGAGACTCAGGGAGACTGGCACACCCAGAGAGAGCTTGGGAACGCCACATCCCTCTCTCACATATTGTGCTCTATCCATCTCTTCGGTCTGGCTGCTAAGTAAAATGTTTTCCTGAGTTCTGTGAGCTGCTCTATAAAAATTGTTTAATCAAATCCAAAGGAGGGTGTTCATGGAAACCTCTGGTCTGTGGCAGGTTGGTCAGAAGGATGAGTGACAACCTGGACTTGCAATTGGCATCTAAAATGGAAGGCAAGGGGTAATCTTGTAGGATCTGATGCTATCTCTAGGTAGATAGTGTCACAAATAGTGACAAATACTGTTAAATACTTAGATTTTGAACTGTCAGAAGCCCAGAGAATCCTGCTCCAAGACAGGAGAGAAGCAATCACTTGAGTTGGAACTCCTACTACCCATCGATAATTGTGGAGATTTTTTAAAGGAATGTCAGGCTTCTGTCGAATTTGGATAGTCAGCTTTAGATTAATGTTAAAATCTCTATCTGAGGACTTAATGGGAGGAGACCTCGAGCCTTTGATGTGGACATGAGAGTGCCAGAATGTGTTTGTCAGGGAAGTGGGAGAATTCCCCCTGACTTTTCCTTAGGGTTCTTATGGCTGGTAAAATAACTAAAAAGGAAGGTCAGCAGGAGAAAAATCAAAGTTTAATAGCATGTATACATGGGATAAACTCAGGAGAAACTGAGTAACTCAGCCAACTGAGTTAAAGAGGCTGAGGCTGCCTGTTTAAATATCTTCAGCTACAGACAAGGATGATATTTGGGGTAGTAATTTGGGGCTTCAAAGGGGAGGAAGACAACTCACATGGAAATGGAAAAGTAAATGGTAAATAGGACTTTGATAAGAGTGGGCCTAGCAAGGATCTTTCCAGTCTGCTGAAACCCAGAGTTAACTATGGTGATGGCCTGTCCTAGGGACAGGACTTCATTTTAATTTCTTTTAGTCAGTTAGGGGGGAAATGTCAAATGTTCTTCCTGAGTTTGAGCCTTTATTGTCTTCAGCTTGAAATAATCCTCATACCAGAGTGACGCATCTTGGAATGGCCTGCCCTGAACCCCATCAAGTACAATCAAGTTAAAGAAAAATTATTAACTGCCCCAGCCTTGGGACTCCCAGATTTGAGAAAGCCCTTTGATTTCTTTGTAAAGGAAAAACAGGGCCTTAGTCTGTGAGTCCTGACTCAGAACCTTGGACCCACCAGGAAGCCTGTGGCCTATTTTACTACGCAGTCAGATCGGGTGGTCAAAGGATACTGTCTTGCCTCTGAGCCATTGCCGCCATCTGTAACATACTACAAGAAGCTGAAAAATTCACATTGGCACAGGCCACAATGGTGCACACTCCCCATTGTGTCCTCCCTCTATGAGTCCTCTAAGAAAAGAACAGAAAGGAGGATCTTGGCTAACCTCAGGATCAGGCTACTTTATCAGACAACTCAGAAGTAAAGTTAAAGGCTATTTCTACCTTAAAACCTGCAACCCTTCTACCCATCGAGTCAACAAGACCCCTTTCACGATTGACTTCAGATCATTGAACAGGTGTTCTAGAGCTGACCTGATTTGACTGTCCAACTGTTGCAGCAGTTGGACTTGGGACTGTTCACTGATGGAAGCAGCTTCTTGGATCAGGGCAACATCAAACAGGGTATGCAGTTGTCACCCTACAGCACACCATGGAAACAAAGGTTCTGCCTCCAGGTATTTCATCTCAGGAGGCTGAGCTAATAGCCCTAACTAAAGCTCTTCAAATAGGTAAAGACACAAGAGCACAGACTCAAAATACGCCTTTTTCGTGGTCCACACCCCTGGGGCCATATGGAAAGAGAGGGGACTCTTGACTGCTGGAAAAAGGGACATAAAATATTCCCAGGAAATAGTCACCTTATTAGAGGTCATTAATGACCCATGGCAGTAGCCATCATGTACTGCCCTCCACATCAGAAAGGGGACACTTTGGAAGCCCGACATAATCAACTGGCTGATCAGGCAGTGAAGACTGCTCCTAGGACTATGAGTTTCAGGGCACTCTTGGGTCCCTTAGTTCCCCAAATTGACTTTGCTAAATTCCAGCAAAGCTACACACAGAAAGATTTAGAGAGAGCCAAGGCATGGAGATTTGACTCCTCATCTGTGGAGTATCCAGGATATAAATGTATGTCAGAAAGACTCATCTTAGTACCTGAAGCCCTTCTGGGAGAAAGTGTTAATCAAATGCATCAGAGCACTCACTATGGGAAGGAGGCCACCTTGCAGTGGATCAAGGTGGTTAATTTGTCCTAACTTGCAACGAACCATTCAGAAAGTTACTAAAAATGTGTGATCTGTGCCAAAAAGAATCCCAGGACAGGGCTGCTCTCCTTGAATATGGGGGTTCAACATTCAGGAGTTGTCCCCAGTGAGGACATGCAACTGGAATCTAACATGATGCCTTGAGCCTCTGGGAATGTCAAGTAACTAGAGTACTCATAGACACCTTCATAGTGTGAGTTGAAGCATTCCCTTCCAAAACAGGGAAGGACACCAAGTGACCAAAGTTTCCCAAAAGGAGATCATTCAAGGGACAGAATTCCACTGTCGATCCAGAATGACAACACCACTGCATTTATCTAAATCATTCCGGCCTGGGGCTTGTTGCTTAAGGGGAAGATGGAGGCATTTGGAGTGAGCAGGGTTGGCAAGATGGAAATGTGGCAGAAGCAGAAGTTCTAAAGGGGTGAGATGAAGGCTGGAAAGAAACGGCATTACAGTCGCCTTTGTAGGAGAGGTTCCCGGTGGGCTGTAAGAGCACTGTGGAAAGCAAGTTCTTTCTCAGCTTCCTAAAGAGCTGGAAGCAAGACAGTTTGTGGCTTGTCTCCCCTTCAGGGACAGAAGCAGTGCTTTGTGCCTTCCAGCTCTAGAGTAATGTAGGGCACGGCTGAGGGCAAAGGGGCCTTCTGGTATAGGTGCTTTCCGACACTGTCTTCACCAGTGAACAAGGGCGGGTGGTTAAAAGCCTCTTGTCTCTCTCCTCCTAAGCATTTAGAAACACAATTCTTCAGGCCTTGGCCACGTTGCTTAAGGGGAAGATGTAGACATTTGCTGTGAGCAGGGTTGGCAACATGGAAATGTGGCAGAAGCAGAACTTCTAAAGTGGCGTGATCAGGGATGGAAAGAAACGGCGTTTCAGCCGCCTTTGTAGGAGAGGTTCCCGGTGGGCTGTAAGAGCACTGTGGAAAGTGAGTTCTTTCTCATTTTACTAAAGAGCTGGAAGCAAGACGGTTTGTGGCTTGTCTCCCCTTGAGGGCTGGAGGCAGTGCCTTGTGCCTTCCACCTCTGGAGCAAAGTAGGGCATGGCTGAGAGCGAAGTTGCCTTTCATCCATAGGTGCTTTTTGACAGTCTCTCCACCAGTGCACTAGGCCGGCTGGTTAAAAGCCTCTTGTCTCTCTCCTGGTGAGCATGTGGAAGCACAATGATCCAGGCATCAGCCGTGTTGCTTAAGGGGGGATGCAGGCATTTAGTCTGAGCAGCTTTGGCAAGATGGAAATGTGGCCGAAGCAGAAGTTCGATAGCAGTGAGATCAGGGCTGGAAAGAAAAGGTGTTTCTGCCGCCTTTGTAGGAGAGGTTGCCGGTCCGCTGAAAGAGCACTGTGGAAAGTGAGTTCTTTCTCATATTACTAAAGAGCTGGAAGCAAGATGGTTTGTGGCTTGTCTCCCCTTCAAGGACAGAAGCAGTGCTTTGTGCCCTCCAGCTCTAGAGTAATGTAGGGCACGGGTGAGGGCAAAGGGGCCTTTCTGATATAGGTGCCTTCTGACACTGTCTCCACCAGTGAACAAGGCTGGGTGGTTAAAAGCCTCTTTTGTCTCAGCTCCTAAGTATTTGGAAACACAATCCTTAAGTACTAGGCTGTGGTGCTTAAGGGGAAGATGTAGGCATTTGCTGTGAGCAGGGTTGGTGACATGGAAATGTGGCAGAAGCAGAACATTTAAGGCGGCGTGAGAAGGGCCAGAAAGAAATGGTGTTTAAGCCACCTTTGTAGGAGAGGTTCAAGGTGGCTGTAAGAGCACTGTGGAAAGCAAGTTCTTTCTCAGCTTGCCAAAGAGCTGCAAGCAAGAAGGTTTGTGGTTTGTCTCCCCTGCAGTGATGAAGGTAGTGCTTTGTGACTTGTACCACTAGAGCAATGTAGGACACGGCTGAGAAGAAGTTCCAATGCAGTGAGATTAGGGCTGGAAGGAAACTGCGATTCACGCATTTGTATGAGAGGTGCCAAGGAGGCTGTAGGAACACTGTGGAAAGCGAATTCTTTCTCAGCTTCCCAAAGAGCTGCAAGCAGGATGATTTGTGGCTTGTCTCCCTTTGAGGGATGGAGGCAGTGCATTTTGCCTTTCAATTCTGGAGCAATGGAGGACACTGCTGAGAGCAGATGTTCTAATGCAGCAGGAGGAGGGCTGGAAATAAACTGCATTTCAGGCCTTTGTATGAGAGGTTCCCAGTAGTCTGTAAGAGCACTCTGGAGAGCGCGTTCTTTCTCAGCTTCCCAAGAGCTGGAAGCAAGACGGCTTGTGGACTGTCTCCCATTGAGGGACAGAGGCAGTGATTCCAGCCTCCCACCTCTACAGCAATGTAGGACTCAGCTGAGAGCAGAAGTTCTAATGTGGCGAGATCAGGGCTGGAAAGAAACTGCGTTTCACAGGCCTTTGTACGAGAGTTTCCCGGTAGGCTGTAACAGCACTGTGGAGAGACACTTGTTTCTCAGCTTCCCAAAGGGCTGGAAGCAAGAGGGTTTGTGGCCTGTTTCCCCTTGAGGGCTGGAGGCAGGGCTTGGTGCCTCCCAACTCTAGAGCAATGTAGGACATGGTGGAGAGAAAAAGTTCTAATGCGGCAACATCAGGCTTGGAAAGAAACTGAGTTTCAAAAGCCTTTGCAGGACATATTCCCGGTAGGCTTTACGAGCACTGTGGAGAGCGAGCTGTTTCTTAGCTTCCCAAAGAGCTGGAAGTGAGACCGTGTGTGGTCTGTCTCCCCTTGAGGAAACAATGCAGGACTTTGTGCCTTGCACCTCTAGGGCAATGTAGGAGATGGCAGAGCAGAAGTTCTAATTCAGCGAGATCAGGGCTGGAAAGAAAATGCATTTAACAGGACTGTGTAACAGATGTTCCTTGTAGGCTGTAAGAGCACTGTTGAAAGCGAGTTCTCTCTCAGCTTGTGAAACAGCTGGAAGCAAGACGCTTTGTGGCCTGTCTCCCCTTGAGGAAACAAGGCAGTACTTTGTGCCATTCACCTCTACAGCAATGTAGGACACGACAGAGCAGAAGTTCTACTTCAGCGAGATCAGGGCTGGGAAGAAACTGCGTTTCACAGGCCTTTGTAAGAGATGTTCCCGGGAGGCTGTAAGAGCACTCTGGAGAGCGAGTTGTTTATTAGCTTCCCAGAGAACTGGAAGCAAGACCGTTTGTGGTTTGTCTCCCTTGAGGCACTGACTCAGTGCTTTGTGCCTTCAACCTCTAGAGCAATGGCGGACATGGAATAGAGCAGAAGTTCTAAGGCGGCGAGATCAGGGCTGGAAACAAACTGCATTTCAGGCCTTTGTATGACAGGTTCCCAGTAGGCTGTAAGAGCACTCTGGAGAGCGAGTTCTTTCTCAGCTTCCCAAGAGCTGGAAGCAAGACGGCTTGTGGACTGTCTCCCCTTGAGGGACAGAGGCAGTGATTCCAGCCTCCCACCTCTACAGCAATGTAGGACTCAGCTGAGAGCAGAAGTTCTAATGTGGCAAGAGCAGGGCTGGAAAGAAACTGCGTTTCACAGGCCTTTGTATGAGAGGTTCCCAGTAGGATGGAAGAGGACTGTGGAGAGAGAGTTGTTTCTCAGCTTCCCAGAGAGCTGGAAGAAAGACTATTTGTGGCTTGCCTCCCATTGTGGGGTGGAGGCCGCCGAGGTGCCTTCCATCTCTAGAGCAATGTAAGACACGGCTGAGAGCAGAACTTCTAATATGGAGAGATCAGGGCTGGAAAGCAAATGCATTGCAGTCAATTGTATGAGAGTTTCCCGGTAGGCTGTAACAGCACTGTGGAGAGACACTTGTTTCTCAGCTTCACAAAGGGCTTGAAGCAAGACGCTTTGTGGCCTGCTTCCCCTTGAGGGCTGGAGGCAGGGCTTTGTGCCTCCCAACTCTAGAGCAATGTAGGACATGGCGGAGAGGAAGAGTTCTAATGTGGCAACATCAGGCTTGGAAACAAAGGGAGTTTCACAGGGCTTTGCAGGAGATGTTCCCGGTAGGCTGTAAGAGCACTGTGGAGAGCAAGTTGTTCCTTAGCTTCCCAAAGAGCTGGAAGCCAGCGCCTTGGGGCGTGTCTCCCCTTGAGGAAACAAGGCAGGACTTTGTGCCTTGCAGGTCTAGGGCAATGTAGGACACGGCAGAGCAGAAGTTCTACTTCAGCGAGATCAGGGCTGGGAAGCAACTGCGTGTCACAGGCCTTTGTAAGACATGTTGCCGGTAGGCTGTAAGAGCAGTGGGGAGAGCCAGTTGTTTCTTAGCTTCCCAGAGAGCTGGAAGCCAGACGCATTGGGGCCAGTCTCCCCTTGAGGAAACAAGGCAGGACTTTGTGCCTTGCAGGTCTAGGGCAATGTAGGACACGGCAGAGCAGTAGTTCTACTTCAGTGACATGAGGGCAGGGAAGGAACTGCGTTTCCCAGGCCTTTGTAAGAGATGTTCCCGGTAGGCTATAAGAGCACTGTGGAGAGCGAGTTGTTTCTTAGCTTCCCAAAGAGCTGGACGCAAGATGCTTTGCGGCCTGTCACCCCTTAAGGAAACAAGGCAGGACTTTGTGCCTTCCACCCCCATGGCAATGTAGGACACGACAGAGAAGAAGTACTGCTTCAGCGAGATCAGGGCCATGAAGAAACTTCATTTCACAAGCCTTTGTAAGAGATGTTCCCGGGAGGCTGTAAGAGCACTGTGGGGAGCAAGTTGTTTCTTAGCTTCACAAGGACCTGGAAGCAAGACGCTTTGTGGCCTGTTTCCCCTTGAGGAATCAAGGCAGGACTTTGTGCATTACACCCCCAGGGCAATGTAGAACACGGTAGAGCGGAAGTTCTACTTCAGTGCAATGAGGGCTGGGAAGAAACTGAGTTTCACATGCCATTGTAAGAGATGTTCCCGGTAGGCTGTAAGAGCACTGTGTAGAGCGAGTTGTTTCTTAGCTTCCCAAACAACTGGAAGCAAGACGCTTTGTGGCCTGTCTCCCCTGGAGGCAACAAGGCAGGACCTTGTGCCTTGCACATCTTGGGCAGTGTAGGACACAGTAGAGCAGAAGTTCTCTTTCAGAGACTCCAGGCTGGGAAGAAACTGCGTTTAACAGTCCTTTGTAAGAGATGTTCCCGGTAGGCTGTAAGAGCACTGTGGAGAGCGAGTTGTTTCTTAGCTTCCCAAAGGGCAGGAAGCAAGACGCTTTGTGGGCTGACTACCTTGAAGTAAAAAGGCAGGACTTTGTGCCTTGCACCCCCAGGGCAACGAAGGACAAGGCAGAGCAGAAGTTCTACCTCAGCGAGATCAGGGCTGGCAAGAAACTGAGTTTCACAGGCCATTGTAAGAGATGTTCCCGGTAGGCTGTAACATCCCTGTGCAGAGCGAGTTGTTTTCTATCTTCCAAAAGAGCTGGAAGCAAGACACTTTGTGGCCTGTCTCCCCTTCAGGAAACAGAGCAGGACTTTTGCCTTGCACTTATAGGGCAATGAAGGACATGGCAGAGCAGACGCTTTGTTGCCTGCTTCCCCTTGAGGGCTGGAGGCAGGGCTTTGTGCCTCCCAACTCTAGAGCAATGTAGGACATGGCAGAGCAGAAGTTCTACTTTAGCTAGATCAGGGCTGGGAAGAAACTGCGTTTCACAGGCCTTTGTAAGAGATGCTCCCCGTAGGCTGTAAGAGCACTTTGGAGAGTGAGTTGTTTCCTATCTTCCGAAAGAGTTGGAAGCAAGACGCTTGTGGTGTGTCTCCCCTTGAGGAAACAGGCAGGACTTTGTGCCTTCAACCGCTAGGGCAATGTAGGACATGGCAGAGCAGAAGTTCTACTTCAGAGAGATCAGGGCTGAGAAGAAACTGCATTTCACAGGCCTTTGTAAGAGATGTTCCCAGGAGGCTGTAAGAGCACTGTGGAGAGTGAGTTGTTTCTTAGGTTCCCAAAGAGCTGGAAACAAGACGCCTTGTGGCCTGTCTCACCTTGAGGAACCAAGCCAGGACTTCGTGCCTTACACCCCCAGGGCATTGTAGGACATGGCAGAGCAGAAGTTCTACTTCAGCGAGATCAGGGCTGGAAAGAAACTGCGTTTCACATGCCTTTGTAAGAAATCTCTCCGGTAGGCTGTAACAGCACTGTGGAGAGCGTGTTGTTTCCTATCTTCTGAAAGAGCTGGAAGCAAGATGCTTTGTGGTGTGTCTCCAATTGAGGCAACAAGGTAGGACTTTGTGCCTTGCACCCCCAGGGCAATGGAGGACACGGCAGAGCAGAAGTTCTACTTCAGTGATATCAGGGCTGGGAAGCAACTACGTTTCACAGGCCTTTGTAAGACATGTTCCCGGTAGGTTGTAAGAGCACTCTCTAGAGTTGTTTCCTAGCTTCCGAAAGAGCTGGAAGCAAGACGCATTGTGGCCTGTCTCCCCTTGAGGAACCAAGGCAGGACTTTGTGCCTTGCAGCTCTAGGGCAATGTAGGACACAGCAGAGCAGAAGTGGTACTTCAGCGAGATCAGGGCTGGGAAGAAACTGCGTTTCACAGGCCTTTGTAAGAGATGTTCCTGGTAGGCTGTAACATCACTGTGGGCAGTGAATTGTTTCTTAGCTTCCCAAAGAGATGGAAGCAAGACGCTTTGTGGCCTGTCTTCCCTGGAAGAAACAAGGCAGGTCATTGTTCCTTGCACCTCTAGGGCAATGTAAGACAGGGCAAAGCAGAAGTTCTACTTCAGCGAGATAAGGGCTCGAAAGAATATGCGTTTCACAGGCCAAGCAAGAGATGTTCCCGGTAGGCTGTAAGAGCACTGTGGAGAGCGAGTTGTTTCCTAGCTTCCAAAAGAGCTGGAAGCAAGATGCTTTGTGGAGTGTCTCCCTTCAGGAAACAAGCAGGACTTTGTGCCTTGAACCGCTAGGGCAATGTAGGACACGGCAGAGCAGAAGTTCTACTTCAGCGAGATCAGGGCTGGAAAGAAACTGCGTTTCACAGGCCTTTGTAAGAGATGTTCCCGGTAGGCTGTAAGAGCACTGTGTAGAGCGAGTTGTTTCCTAGCTGACGAAAGAGCTGGAAGCATGACACTTGTGGCCTGACTCCCCTGGAGGAAACAAGGCAGGACTTTGTGCCTTGCGCCCCCCGGGGAACGTAGGACATGGCAGAGAAGATTACTGCTTCAGCGAGATCAGGGCCGGGAAGAAACTTCATTTCACAGGCCTTTGTAAGAGATGTTCCCGGTAGGCTGTAAGAGCACTCTGTAGAGCAAGTTGGTTCCTAGCTTCGCAAAGAGCTGAACGCAAGATGCTTTGTGCCCTGTCTCCCCTGGAGGAAACAAGGCAGGACTATGTGCCTTTCACATCTTGGGCAATATAGGACACGGTAGAGCAGAAGTTCTACTTCAGAGACATCCAGGCTGGGAAGAAACTGGGTTTCACAGGCCTTTGTAAGAGATGTTCCCCGTAGGCTGTAACATCACTGTGGGGAGCTAGTTGTTTCTTAGCTTCCCAAAGAGCTGGAAGCAAGACGCTTTGTGGCCTGTCTCCCCTGGAGGAAACAAGGAAGGACTTTGTTCCATGCACCTCTAGGGCAATGTAGGATACTGCAGAGCACAAATTCTACTTCAGCGAGATCAGGGCTGGAAAGAAACTGCGTTTCAGAGGCCTTTGTAAGAGATGTTCCCGGTAGGCTGTAAGAGCATTGTGTAGAGCGAGTTGTTTCCTAGCTGACGAAAGAGCTGGAAGCATGACACTTGTGGCCTGACTCCCCTGGAGGAAACAAGGCAGGACTTTTTGCCTTTCATCTAGGGCAATGTAGGACAAGGTAGAGCAGAATTTCTACTTCAGCGACATCAGGGCTGGGAAGAAGCTGCGTTTCACAGGTCTTTGTAAGAGATGTTCCCGGTAGGCTGTAAGAGCACTGTGGAGAGCAAGTTGTTTCCTATCTTCGAAAGAGTTGGAAGCAAGATGCTTTGTGTCGTGTCTCCCCTTGAGGAAACAGGCAGTACTTGGTGCCTTGAATCGCTAGGGCAATGTAGGACAAGGCAGAGCAGAAGTTGACATTCAGCGAGAGCAGGAGTAGGAAGCAACAGCGTTTCACAGGCCTTTGTAAGAGATGTTGAAGGTAGGCTCTAAGAGCACTGAGGAGAGGGAGTTGTTTCTTAGCTTTCCAGAGACCTGGAATCCAGTCGCTTTGGGACCTGTCTCTCCTTGAGGAACCAAGACAGGGCTTTGTGCCTTGCAGCTCTAGGGCAATGTTATACACGGCACAGCAGAAGTTCTACTTAAGCGAGATCAGGGCTGGGAAGCAACTGCGTTTAACACGCCTTTGCAGCAGATGTTCCCAGTAGGCTGTAAGAGCAGTGTGGAGAGGGAGATGTTTCTTACGTTCCCAGAGACCTGGAAGCCAGACTCTTTCGGGCCTCTCTCTCGTTGAGGATCCAAGGCAGGGCTTGTGCCTTGCAGCTCTGGGGCCATGTAGGACACGGCAGAGCAGAAGTTCTACTTCAGCGAGATCAGGGCTGGGAAGCAACTGCGTTTCCCAGGCCTTTGTAAGAGATGTTGCCGGTAGGCTGTAAGAGCACTGTGGAGAGCGAGTTGTTTCTTAGCTTTCCAGAGAGCTGGAAACCAGACTCTCTGGGGCAAGTCTCCTCTTGAGGAACCAAGGCAGGGCTTTGTGCTTTGCATCTCTAGGGCCATGTAGGACATGGCAGAGCAGTAGTACTACTTCAGCGAGATGAGGGCTGGGAAGCAACTGCCTTTAACACGCCTTTGCAGCAGATGTTCCCAGTAGGCTGTAAGAGCACTGTGGAGAGAGAGTTGTTTCTTAGCTTCCCAGAGAGCTGGAAGCCATATGCTTTGGGGCCTGTCTCCCCTTGAGGAACCAATGCAGGGCTTTGTGCCTTGCAGCTCTAGGGCAATGTAAGACATGGCACAGCAGAAGTTCTACTTGAGCTAGATCAGGGCTGGGAAGCAACTGCGTTTCCCAGGCCTTTGCACGAGATGTTCCCGGTAGGCTGCAAGAGCACTGTGGAGAGTGAGTTGTTTCTTATCTTCCCAGAGAGGTGGAAGCCAGACGCTTTAGGGCCTGTCTCCCATTGAGGAACCAAGGAAGGTCTTTGTGCCTTGCAGCTCTAGGGCAATGTGGGACATGACAGAGCCCTAGTTCTACTTCAGCGTGACGAGGGCTGGTAAGCAACTGCGCTTCACAGGCCTTTGTAAGAGATGTTCCCGGTAGGCTGTAGAAACACTGTGGGGAGTGAGTTGTTTCTTAGCTTCCCAGAGAGCTGAAAGCCAGACGCTTTGGGGCCTGTCTCCCCTTGAGGAACCAAGGCAGCGCTTTGTGCCTTGCAGCTCCAGGGCAAATTAGGACACGGCAGAGCAGAAGTCCTACTTCAGTGAGATAAGGTCTGGTAAGCAACTGCGTTTCACGGGCCTTTGTAAGAGATGTTCCCGGTAGGCTGTAGGAACACTGTGGGGAGTGAGTTGTTTCTTAGCTTCCCAGAGAGCTGGAAGCCAGACGCTTTGGGGCCTGTATCCATTGATGAACCATGGCAGGACTTTTGCACTTTGCAGCTCTAGGGCAATGTGTCACACGGCAGAGCAGAAGTTCTACTTGAGCAAAATCAGGGCTGGGAAGCAAATGCGTTTCCCAGGCCTTTGTAAAAGATGTTCCCGGTAGGCTGTAAGAGCACTGTGGAGAGCGACTTGTTTCTCAGCTTTCCAGAGAGCTGGAAGTCAGACACTTTGGGGCCTGTCTCACCTTGAGGAACCAAGGCAGGGCTTTGTGCCTTGCAGCTCTAGGGCAATGTGGCACAGGGAAGAGTGGCAGTTATACTTGAGCAAGATCAGGGCAGCGCGCAACTGCGTTTCACAAGCCTTTGTAAAGGATTTTGCCGGCAGGTGTACAGCACTGTGGAGAGTGAGTTGTTTCTTAGTTTCCCAGAGAGCTGGAAGCCAGACGCTCTGGGGCCTGTCTCCTCTTGAGGAACCAAGGCAGGGCTTTGTGCCTTGCAGCTCTAGGGCAATGTAGGACACGGCAGAGCAGAAGTTCTACTTCAGCAAGATCAGGGCTGGGAAGCAACTGCGTTTCCCAGCCCTTTGTAAGAGTTGTTGCCTGTAGGTTGCAAGAGAACTGTGGAGAGCGAGTTGTTTCTTAGCTTCCCAGAGATCTGGAAGCCTGATGCTTTGGGGCCTGTCTCTTCTTGAGGAACCAAGGCAGGGCTTTGTGCCTTGCAGCTCTAAGGCATGGTAGGACACGGCAGAGCAGAAGTTCTACTTCAGAGAGATCAGGGCTGGGAAGCAACTGCGTTTCCCACGCCCTTGTAAGAGATGTTGCCGGTAGGCTGTGAGAGCACTCTGGAGAGCGAGTTGTTTCTTAGCTTTCCAGAGAGCTGGAAGTCAGACGCTTTGGGGCCTGTCTCCCCTTGAGGACCCAAGTCAGGGCTTTGTGCCTTGCAGCTCTAGGGCAATGTAGGACACGGCAGAGCAGTAGTTCTACTTGAGCGAGATCAGGGCTGGGCAGCAAATGCGTTTCCCAGACTTTTGTAGGAGATGTTGTCGGTAGGCTGTCAGAGCACTGTGGAGAGTGAGTTGTTTCTTAGCTTCCCAGAGAGCTGGAAGGCAGACGCTTTGGCGCCTGTCTCCCCTTGAGGTACCAACGCAGGACTTTGTCCTTTGCAGCCTAGGGCAATGTAGGACATGGCAGAGCAGAAGTTCTATCTCAGAGAGATCAGGGCTGGGAAGCAACTGCGTTTCCCAGGCCTTTGTAAGAGATGTTGCCGGTAGGCTGTAAGAGCACTCTGTAGAGCGAGTTGTTTCTTAGATTTCCGGAGAGCTGGAAATCAGACGCTTTGGGGCCTGTCTCCCCATGAGGAACCAAGGCAGAGCTTTGTGCCTTGCAAGTCTAGGGCAATGTAGGACACGGCACAGCAGAAATTCTACTTCCGCGAGATCAGGGCTGGGAGCAAATGCGTTTCACAGGTCTTTGTAAGAGATGTTGCCGGTAGGATAAAAGAGCACTGTGGAGAGCGAGTTGTTCCTTAGCTTTCCACAGAGCTGGATGTCAGACGCTTTGGTGCCTGTCTCCCATTCAGGATCCAAGGCAGGGATTTGTGCCTTGTAGCTCTAGGGCAATGTAGGACAGGGATTAGCAGAAGTTCTACTTGAGCGAGATGAGGGCTGGGCAGCAACTGCGTTTGACAGGCCTTTGTAAGAGATGTTGCCGGTAGGCTGTAAGAGCACTGTGGAGAGCGAGTTGTTTCTAAGCTTCCCAGAGAGCTGGATGCCAGACGCTTTGGGGCCTGTCTCCCCTTGATGAACCAAGGGAGGGCTTTGTACCTTGGAGCTCTAGGGCAATGTAGGACACAGCAGAACAGAAGTTCTACTTCAGCGAGCTCAGGGCTAGGAAGCAACTGCGTTTCCCAGGCCTTTGTAAGAGGTGTTGCCGGTTGGCTGTAGGAGCAGTGTGGAGAGCAAGTTGTTTCTTAGCTTCCCAGATTTCTGGAAGCCAGACGCTTTTGGGCCTGTCTCCCCTTGAGGAACCAAGACAGGGCTTTGTGCCTTGCAGCTCTAGGGCAATGTTATACACGGCACAGCAGAAGTTCTACTCAAGCGAGATCAGGGCTGGGAAGCAACTGCGTTTCACAGGCCTTTGCAAGAGATGTTCCCGGTAGGCTGTAAGAGCGGTGAGGAGAGGGAGATGTTTCTTACGTTCCCAGAGACCTGGAAGCCAGACTCTTTCGGGCCTCTCTCTCGTTGAGGAACCAAGGCAGGGCTTGTGCCTTGCAGCTCTGGGGCCATGTAGGACACGGCAGAGCAGAAGTTCTACTTCAGCAAGATCAGGGCTGGGAAGCAACGCGTTTCCCAGTCCTTTGTAAGACATGTTGCTGGTAGGCTATAAGAGCATGGTGGAGAGCGAGTTGTTTCTTAGCTTCCCAGAGAGCTGGAGGACACACGCCGTGGGGCCAGTCTCCCATTGAGGAACCAAGGCAGGTCTTTGTGCATTGCAGCTCTAGGGCAAAGTAGGACACGGCAGAGCAGAAGTACTACTTCAGCGAGATCAGGGCTGGGAAGCAACTGCGTTTCCCAGGCCTTTGTAAGAGATGTTGCCGGTAGGCTGTAAGAGCACTGTGGAGAGCGAGTTGTTCCTTAGCTTTCCAGAGACCTGAAACCAGATGGTCTGTGACAAGTCTCCTCTTGAGGAACTAAGGCAGGGCTTTGTGCCTTGCATCTCTAGGGCCATGTAGGACATGGCAGAGCAGTAGTACTACTTCAGCGTGATGAGGGCTGGGAAGCAACTGCGTTTAACACGCCTTTGCAGCAGATGTTGCGGGTAGGCTGTAAGAGCACTGTGGAGAGCGACTTGTTTCTTAGCTTCCCAGAGAGCTGGATGCCAGACGCTTTGGGGCCTGTCTCCCCTTGAGGAACCAAACCAGGGCTTTGTGCCTTGCAGCTCTAGGGCAACGTAGGACAGGGAAGAGCAGAAGTTCTACTTCAGTGAGATCAGGGCTGGGAAGCAACTGCGTTTCACAGGCCTTTGTATGAGATGATGCCGGTAGGCTGTAAGAACATTGTGGAGAGCGAGTTGTTTCTTAGCTTCCCAGAGAGCTGGAAGCCAGACGCTCTGTGGCCTGTCTCCTCTTGAGGAACCATGGCAGGGCTTTGTGCCTTGCAGCTCTAGGGCAATGTAGGACATGGCAGAGCAGTAGTTCTACTTCAGCGAGATGAGCCCTAGGAAGCAACTGCGCTTCACAGGCCTTTGTAAGAGATGTTCCCGGAAGGCTGTAAGAGCACTGTGGAGAGCGAGTTGTTTCTTAGCTTCCCAGACAGCTGGAAGCCAGACGCTTTGGGGCCTGTCTCCCCTATAGGAATGAAGGCAGGGCTATGTGCCTTGCAGCTCTAGTGCAATGTAGGACAGGGAAGAGCAGAAGTTCTACTTGAGCGAGATCAGGGATGGGCAGCAACTGCGTTTCACAGGCCTTTGCAGGAGAAGTTCCCTTTAGGCTGTAAGAGCACTGTGGAGAGCGAGTTGTTGCTTATCTTCCCAGCGAGCTGGAAGCCAGACGCTTTGGGGCCTGTCTCCCCTTGAGAAACCAAGGCAGGGCTTTGTGCCTTGCAGCTCTAGGGCAATGTAGGATATGGAACAGCAGCAGCTCTACTTCAGCAGTCTCAGGGCTGGGCAGCAACTGCGTTTTCCAGGCGTTCGTAAGACATGTTGCCGGTAGGCTGTAAGAGCACTGTGGATAGCGAGTTTTTTCGTAGCTTCGCGGAGAGCTGGAAGCCAGACTCTTTGGGGCCTGTATCCCCTTGAGAAACCAAGGCAGGACTTTGTGCCTTGCAGCCTAGGGAAATGTAGGACAGGGAAGAGCAGAAGTTCTACTTGAGCGAGAGCAGGGATAGGCAGCAAGTGTGTTTCACTGGCGTTTGTAATAAATGTTGCTGGTTGGCTGCAAGAGCACTGTGGAGAGCGAGCTGTTTCTTAGCTTCCCAGAGCGGTGGAAGCCACACGCTATGAGGCCTGTCTCCCCTTGAGGAAGCAAGGCAGGGCTTTGTGCCTTGCATCTCTAGGGCAATGTAGGACACGGAACAGCAGCAGCTCTACTTCAGCGATATCGCTCAGCGCAGCAACTGCGTTTCACATGCCTTTGAAAGAGATTTTGCCGGTAGGCTGTAAGAGCATTGTGGAGAGCGAGTTGTTTCTCAGCATTCCAGAGAGCTGGAAGCCATACACTTTGGGGCCTGTCTCCCTTTGAGGACCAAAGGCAGGGCTTTGTGCCTTGCAGCTCTAGGGCAATGTGGGACAGGGAAGAGTGGACGTTCTACTTGAGAGAGATCAGGGCAGGGAAGCAACTGCATTTCACAGGCCTTTGTAAGAGATTTTGCCAGTAGGCTGTAAGAGCACTGTGGACAGCGAGTTGTTTCTTAGGTTCCCAGAGAGCTGGAAGGCAGACGCTTTGGGGCCAGTGTTCCCATGAGGAACAAAGGCAGGGCTTTGTGCCTTGCAGCTTTAGGGCAATGTAGGACACGGCAGAGCAGAACGTCTCCTTGAGCAAGATCAACGCTGGGAAGCAACTACGTTTCACAGGCCTTTGTATGAGATGCTGCCGGTAGACTTTAAGGGCACTGTGGAGAGCGACTTGTTTCTTAGCTTCCCAGAGAGCTGGAAGCCAGATGCTTTGGGGCCTCCCTCCCCTTTAGGAACCAAGGCAGGTCTTTGTGCCTTGCGCTCTAGGGCATTGTAGGACACAGCAGAGCAGAAGTTCTACTTCAGCGAGGTAAGGGATGGGAAGCAACTGCCCTTGTAAGAAATGTTGAGGGTATGCTGTAAGAGCACTGTGGAAAGCGAGTTGTTTCTTACCTTCCCAGAGAGATGGAAGGCAGACGCTTTGTGGCCTGTCTCCCCTTGAGGACCCAAGGCAGGGCTTTGTGCCTTGCAGCTCTAGGGCAATGTACGGCACGGCAGAGCAGAAGTTCTACTTCAGCGAGATCAGGGCAGGGAAGCAAATGCGTTTCCCAGGCCTTTGTAAGAGATGTTGCCTCTAGGTTGTAAGAGAACTGTGGAGAGCGAGTTGTTTCTTAGCTTTCCAGAGAGCTGGAAGTCAGACACTTTGTGGCCTGTCTCCCCTTGAGGACACAAGGCAGGGCTTTGTGCCTTGCAGCTGTATGGCAATGTAGGACACAGCAGAGCAGTAGTTCTACTTGAGCGAGATCAGGGCTGATCAGCAAATGCGTTTCCCAGGCTTTTGTAGGAGATGTTGTCGGTAGGCTGTCAGAGCTCTGTGGAGAGTGAGTTGTTTCTTAGCTTCCCAGAGAGCTGGAAGGCAGACGCTTTGGGGCCTGTCTCCCCTTGAGGAACCAAGGCACGGCTTTGTGCCTTGCAGCTCTAGGGCAATGTAGGACAGGGAAGAGCAGAAGTTCTACTTGAGCGAGATCAGGGCTGGGCAGCAACTGCCTTTCACAGGTCTTTGTAAGAGATGTTGACGGTAGGCTATAAGAGCACTGTGGAGAGTGAATTGCTTCTTAGCTTCCCAGCGAGCTGGAAGCCAGACGCTTTGGGGCCTGTCTCCCATTTAGGAACCAAGGCAGGTCTATGTGCCTTGCGCTCTAGGGCATTGCAACACAGGGCAGAGCCGAAGTTCTACTTCAGCGAGGTAAGGGATGGGAATCAACTTCGTTTCCCAGGCCTTTGTAAGAGATGTTGCCGGTATGCTGTAAGAGCACTGTGGAGAGCGAGTTGTTTCTTAGCTTTCCACAGAGCTGGAATCCTGACGCTTTGGGGCCTGTCTCCCCTAGAGGATCCAAGGCAGGGCTTTGTCCCTTGCAGCTCTAAGGCAAGGTAGGACACGGCAGAGCAGAAGTTCTACTTCAGCGAGATCAGGGCTGGGAAGCAACTGCGTTCCCAGGCCTTTGTGAGAGATGTTGCCCGTAGGCCGTAAGAGCACTATGAAGAGCGAGTTGTTTCTTAGCTTCCCAGAGAGCTGGAAGCCAGAGACTTTGGGGCCTGTCTCCCCTTTAGGAACCCAGGCAGGGCTTTGTGCCTTGCAGCTCTAGGGCAAGGTAGGACACGGCAGAGCAGAAGTTCTACTTGAGAGAGATCAGGGCTGGGAAGCAACTGGGTTTCACAGGCCTTTGCAAGAGATGTTGCTGGTAGGCTGTAAGAGCGCTGTGGAGAGGGAATTGTTTCTTAGATTCCCAGAGAGCTGGAAGAAAGACGCTTTGGGGCCTATCTCTCCTTGTGGAACCAAGGCAGGGCCTTGTGCCATGCAGCTCTGGAGCTATGTAGCACACGGCAGAGCAGAAGTTCTACTTCAGCGAGATCAGGGCTGGGAAGCAACTACGTTTCCCAGGCCTTTCTAAAAGATGTTGCTGGTAGGCTGTAAGAGCACTGTGGAGAGCGAGTTGTTTCTTATCTTCCAGAGAGCTGGAAGCCAGACACTTTGGGGTCTGTCTCCCATTCAGGAACCAAGGCAGGGCTTTGTGCCTTGCAGCTCTAGGGCAATGTAGGACACGGCAGAGCAGAAGTTCTACTTCAGCGAGATCAGGGCTGGGAAGCAACTGCGTTTCCCAGGCCTTTGTAAGAGATGTTGCTGGTAGGCTGTAAGAGCACTGTGGAGAGCGAGTTGTTACTTAGCGTCCCAGAGATGTGGAAGTCAGACGCTCTGGGGCCTGTCTCCCTTTGAGGAACCAAGGCAGGGCTTTGCGCCTTGTAGCTCTAGGGCAACGTAGGACAGGGAAGAACGGAAGTTCTACTTGAGGGACATCAGGGCTGGGCAGCAACTGCGTTTCACAGGCCTTTTTAAGAGATGCTGCCCGGAGGCTGTAAGAGCACTGTGGAGAGCGAGTTGTTTCTTAGCTTCCCAGAGAGCTGGAAGCCAGACGCTTCGGCGCCTGTCTCGCCTTGAGGAACCAAGGCAGGTCTTTGTACCTTGCAGCTCTAGGGCAATGTAGGACACGGCAGAGCAGAAGTTCTACTTGAGCGAGATCAGGGCTGGGAAACAACTGCCTTTCGCAGGCCTTTGTAAGAGATGTGGCCGGTATGCTGTAAGAGCACTGTGGAGTGCGAGTTGTTTCTTAGCTTCCCAAGTGCTGGAAGCCAGACGCTTTGGGTCCTGTCCCCCCTTGAGGAACCAAGGCAGGCCTTTGTGCCTTGCAGGTCTAGGGCAAGGTAGGACACGGCAGAGCAGAAGTTCTTCTTCAGCGAGATCAGGGCTGGGAAGCAACTGCGTTTACCAGGCCTTTGTAAGAGATGTTGCCGGTAGGCTGTAAGAGCACTGTGCAGAGTGAGTTGTTTCTTAGCTTCCCAGAGAGCTGGAAGGCGGACTCTTTGTGGCCTGTCTCCTCTTGAGGAACCATGGCAGGGCTTTGTGCCTTGCAGCTCTAGGGAAATGTAGGACACGGCAGAGCAGAAGTTCTACTTCAACGAGATAGCGCTGGGCAGCAATTGCGTTTCACGGGCCTTTGTAAGAGATCTTGCCGATAGGCTGTAAGTGCACTGTGGAGAGTGAATTGTTTCTTAGCTTCCCAGAGAGCTGGAAGACAGACGCTCTTGGGCCTTTCTCCCCTTGAGGAACCAAGGCAGGGCTTTGAACCTTGCAGCTCTAGGGCAATGTAGGACCTGGCAGAGCAGTAGTTGACTTCAGCGAGATGAGGGCTGGGAAGTAACTGCGTTTCACAGGCCTTTGTAGGAGAGGTTCCCAGTAGTCTGTAACAGCACTGTGGAGAGCGAGTTGTTTCTTAGCTTCCCAGAGAGCTGGAAATCAGAAGCATTGGGTCCTGTCTCCTCTTGAGGAACCAAGGCAGGGCTTTGTGCCTTGCAGCTCTAGGGCAATGTAGGACAAGGCAGAGCAGAAGTTCTACTTGAGCGAGGTTAGGGCTGGGCAGCAAATGTGTTTCCCATCCCTTTGTAAGAGATGTTGCCGGTAGGCTGTAAGAGCACTGTGGAGAGCGACTTGTTTCATAGTTTCCCACAGAGCTGGAAGACAGAGGCTTTGGGTGAAGTCTCCACCTGAGGAACCAAGGCAGGGCTTTGTGCCTTGCAGCTCCAGGGCAAGGTAGGACACGGAAGAGCAGAAGTTCTACTTGAGCGAGATCAGGGCAGGAAAGCAACTGGGTTTCACAGGTCTTTGCAAGAGATCTTCCCGGGAGGCTGTAAGAGCACTGTGGAGAGGGAGTTGTTTCTTAGCTTCTGGGAGAGCTGGAAGCCAGAGGCTTTGGGGCCTGTCTCCCCTTGAGGAACCAAGGCAGGGTTTGTGCCTTGTAGCCTTAGGGCAATGTAGGACACAGCAGAGAAGTTCTCCTTCTGCAAGATCAGGGATGGGAAGCAACTGCGTTTCCCAGGCCTTTGTAAGAGATGTTGCCGGTAGGCTGTAAGAGCACTGTGGACAGCGAGTTGTTTGTTAGCTTCCCAGATAGCTGGAAGCCAGACGCTTTGGGAACTGTCTCAACTTTAGGAACCAAGGCAGCGCTTTGTGCCTTGCAGCTCTAGGGCAATGTAGGACACGGCAGAGCAGAAGTTCTACTTCAGCAAGATCAGGGCTGGAAAGCAACTGTGTTTCCTAGGCCTTTGTAAGAGATGTTGCCGGTAGGCTGTAAGAGCACTGTGGAGAGCGAGTTGTTTCTTACCTTCCCAGAAAGCTGGAAGCCAGACGCCTTGGGGCCTAACTCCCCTTGAGGAATGAAGTCAGGGCTTTGTGCCTTCCAGCTCGAGGGCAATGTAGGACACGGCAGAGCAGTAGTTCTACTTCAGTGACATGAGGGCAGGGAAGGAACTGCGTTTCCCAGGCCTTTGTAAGAGATGTTGCTGGTAGGCTGTAACAGCACTGTGGAGAACGAGTTGTTTCTTAGCTTCCCAGAGAGCTGGAAGCCAGACGCTTTGGGGCCTGTCTCCCCTTCAGTAACTAAGGCAGGGCTTTGTGCCTTGCAGCTCTAGGGCAATGTAGGACATGGCAGAGCAGAAGTTCTACTTCAGTGAGATCAGGGCTGGGAAGCAACTCAATTTCCCAGGCCTTTGTAAGAGATGATCCTGGTAGGCTGTAAGAGCACTTTGGAGAGAGAATTGTTTCTTAGCTTCCCAGAGAGCTGGAAGCCAGACGCTTTTGGCCCTGTCTCCTCTTGAGGAACCAAGGCAGGGTATGTGCCTTGCATCTCTAGGGCAATGTAGGACACGGCACAGCAGAAGTTCTACTTGAGCGAGATCAGTGCTGGGAAGCAACTGCGTTTCTCAGACCTTTGTAAGAGATGTTGATGGTAGGCTGTAAGAGCACTCTGGAGAGCGAGTTGTTTCTTTGCTTACCAGAGAGCTGGAAGTCAGATGCTTTGGGGCCTGTCTCCCATTGAGGAACCAAGGCAGGTCTTGGTGCCTCGCAGCTCTAGGGTAATGTAGGACAGGGAAGAGCAGAAGTTCTACTTGAGCGAGATCAGGGCTGGGAAGCAACTGTGTTTCACAGGCCTTTGTAAGAGATGTTGCCGGTAGGCTGTATGAGCACTGTGGAGTGCAAGTTGTTTCCTAGCTTCCCAGAGAGCTGGATGCCAGACGCTTTTGGGCCTGTCTTCCCGTGAGGAACCAAGGAAGCGCTTTGTGCCTTGCACCTCAGGGGCGATGTAGGACACGGCAGGGCAGAAGTTCTACTTCTGCTAGATCAGGTCTGAGAAGCAACTGCGTTTCACAGGCCTTTGAAAGAGGTGTTCCCAGTAGGCTATAACAGCACTGTTGAGAGTGAGTTGTTTCCTAGGTTCCCAGAGACCTGCAAGCCAGACACTTTGGGGCCTGTCTCCCTTTGAGGAACCAAGGCAGGGCTTTGTGCCTTGCAGCTCTAGGGCAATGTAAGACACGGAAGAGCAGAAGTTCTACTTCACTGAGATGAGGGCTGGGAAGCAACTGCGTTTCCCAGGCCTTTGTAAGAGATGTTGCCTGTAGGCTGTAAGAGCACTGTGGAGAGCGAGTTGTTTCTTAGCTTCCCAGACAGCTGGAAGCCAGATGCTTTGGTGCCTGTCTCCCCTTGAGGAACCAAGGCAGGCCCTTATGCCTTGCAGCTCTAGTGCAATGTAGGCCACGGCAGAGCAGAAGTTCTACTTCAGGGAGATCAGGCCTGGGCAGCATCTGCATTTCCCTGGCCTTTTTAAAAGATGTTGCAGGTAGGCTGTAAGAGCACTGTGGAGAGCGAGTTGTTTCTTAGCTTCCCAGAGTTCTGGAAGCCAGATGCTTTTGGGCCTGTCTGCCCTTGAGAAACCAAGGCAGGGCTTTGTGCCTTGCACGTCTAGGGCAATGTAGTACACGACAGAGCAGAGGTTCTACTTCAGTGAGATCATGGCTTGGAAGCAACTGGGTTTCAAAGGCCTTTGCAAGAGATGTTCTCGGTAGGCTGTAAGAGCACTGTGGAGAGCGAGTTGTTTCTTATCTTCCCACATAGCTGGAAGCCAGAGGATCTGGGTCCTGTCTCCTCTTGAGGAACAAATGCAGGGCTTTCTTCCTTGCAGCTGTAGGTCAATGTAGGACACGGCAGAGCCGTAGTTCTACTTCATCGAGATTAATACAGGGAAGCAGCTGCATTTCACAACCTTTGTAAGAGATGCTGCCGGTAGGCTGTCAGAGCACTGTGGAGAACTAGATGAATGTCACTACAGCTGTACTGCAATGACTGCAGGATCACTGCATCATCCTTCATGGGCACTGAATCCTACTTCACAACATACTGCATCCACCTTGAGTCACCTGACAGACACTGCATGGGCACACCATCCACATTCAGGGCCATTGCAGGGGGCTCTGCACCCAATTCCGCTACACTCCATCCAGCTGAAGTGGCAGTATAAGTGTACTGCAATCACTCCCAGTTCTCTGCATCCAACCCTTGGGCACTGCATCCTCTGTCACAGCATGCAACAACCAACTTTTTGTCCTCTTCATCCACTGCATGGGCACTGCGTCCACATTCAGGGACACACAACGGGGCACTGCAGGGACACTGCAGCTAGGAGAAGTTGCACTGCAGGTGCACTGCAATGACTGGAGGATCACTGCATCCTCCTTCATGATCACTGAATCCTCCATCACTACATAAGGCATCCACCTTCAGGAACACTGCATCCATTGCATGACAACTGCATCCACATTCAGGTATACTGCAGGGTCACTGCAATCTCTGCAGGCTCACTGAATCCACCTTTGTGGGCACTGCATCCTCCATCACAACATACTGCATCCACCTTGTGGGAAACTGCATGGGAAACATTAGGGGGCACTGCAACCATTGCAGGTTCACCGCATCCACCTTCATGACCACTGCATCCTCGGACAAAGCATACTGCATCCGCCTTGTGAGACACAGCCTCCACTTAATAACCACTGCATCCACATTTCAGCACAATGCCGTGGGCCCTGCAACCACTGCAGGGACACTGCATCCACCTAAATGCGAACTGCATTCTCCGTCACAACATACTGCATAAACTTTCAGGTACACTGCATACACTGCATGGACACTGCATTCACCTTCAGGGACACATAAGGCGGCACTGCAACCACTGCAGCAACACTGCCTCCAGCAGATGTGGAAATGCAGGTGCACTGCATTCAAATCAGGATCCCTGCATCCACTGCATGTTGACAGCACCCACATTCAGGGGCATGGCAGGATGCAGTGCAACTACTGCTGGAACACTGCAACCACCCTCTTGGGCACTGCATCCTCCGTAACCACATACTGCATGTACTTTGTGGGACACTGCATCCACTCCATGGGCACTGCATCCACATTCAAGGACAATGAAGGGGCAGTGCAACCACTGCAGGGACACTGCCTCCAGATGAAGTGGTACTGCACGTGCACTGCAATGATTGCAGGATCACTGCATCATCCTTCATGGGCACTGAATCCTACTTGAAAACATACAGCATTCACCATGAGTCACACTGCAGACACTGAATGTTCACAGCATCCACATTCAGGGACACAGAACGGGGCACTGCAACAACTGCAGGGACACTGCAGCCAGCTGAAGTGGCACTGCAGGTGCACTGCAATGATTGCAGGATCACTGCATCCTCCTTCATGATCACTGAATCCTCCAACACAAAATAAGGCATCCACATTGAAGGACATTGCATGCACTGCATGAGCACTGCATACACATTCAGGGAACTGTAGAGGGCACTGCAACCACAGCAGCATCACTGCATCCACCTTCATGGGCCCTGCATCCTCCATCACAACATACTGCATCCACCTTGTTGGACACTGCATCCACTGCATGAGCACTGCTCCACATTCAGGTAAACTGCAAGGGGGCACTGCAACCACTGCAGGATCATTGCATCCACCTTCATGGGCACTGCATCCTCCATCACAACATACTGCATGCACACTGTGGGACACTGCATCCACAGCATGGGCACTGCATACCTGTTCAGGGACACTGCAGTGGGCAGTGCAACCACTGCAAGGACATTGCATCCAGCTGAAGTGGCACTGCAGGGACACTGCAATCACTGCAGGCTCACTGCATCCACATTCGTGGGCACAGCATTCTACATCTCAACATACTGCATGCACCTGTTGAGACACTGCATACACTGCATGGACACTGCTTCCACATTCAGGGACAATGCAGGGGTGACTGCAGCCACTGCAGGTTCACTGCTTGAACATTCATAGGCGATGCATCCTTTGACAAATCATACTGCATCCACCTTGTGAGACACTGCATCCTCTGCTTTACCACTGCATCCGCATTCTAGGACAATGCCAGGGGAAGTGCAACCACTGCAGCAACACTGCATCCACCATCATGGATTTGCATCCTCCATCACAACATACTTCATAAACCTTTAGGTACACTGCATCCACTGCATGGGCACTGCATTGACTATCAGGGACACAGAAAGTGGCACGGAAACCCCTGCAGGGACACTGCTTCCAACTTATGTGGAAATGCAGGTGCAATGCAGTCACTGCAGGATCACTGCATCCACTGCATGTTCACAACATCCACATTCAGGAACAGAGCAGGGTGCACTGCAACCACTGCAGGATCACTGCATCCTCCTTCATGGGCACTGCATGCACTGCATGACCACTGCATCCACATTCATGGAAACTGTAGGGGGCACTGCAACCACTGCAGATTCACCGCTTCCACTTTCATGGGCACTGCATCCTCCAACCAAACAAACTGCAGCCACCCTGTGAGACACTGCATCCACTGCTTGACCACTGCATCCAAAGTCCAGGGCAATGCTGGGGGCACTGCAACCGCAGCAGGGACACTACATCAACATTCATGGTCACTGCATCCTCTGTCACAACATACTGCATAAACATTTAGGTACACTGTATCCACTGCATGGACACTGCATTCACCTTCAGGGACACAGAAGGCGGCACTGCAACCCCTGCAGGGACACTGCTTCCAGATGATGTGGAAATGCAGGCCCACTGCAACCACTGCAGGATCACTGCTACCTCTTTCATGGGCACTGCATCCTCCATCACAATATACTGCATGCACCTTGTGGGACACTGCATCCAATGCCTGGGCACTGCATCCACGTTCTCGGACAATGCAGTGTGCAGTGTAACCACGGCAGGGACACTGCATACAGCTGAAGTCACACTGCATGCGCACTGCATTCAGCACAGTCTCACTGCATCCACGTTCATGGGCACTGCATCTTCCATCACAACATAAGACATCCACCTTGTGGGACACTGCAACTACCACATGGGCACTGCATCCACATTCAGGGAACTGTAGGGGGCACTGCCACCACTGCAGCATCACTGCATCCACCATCAGGGGCCTTGCATCCTCCCTCACAACATAGTGCATCCACCTTGTGGGACACTGCATCCACTGCATGACTACGGCATCCACCTTCCCGGACAATGCAGGGTCAATGCAAGCACTGCAGGGACACTGCATCCACCTTCATGAGAACTGCATCATCCATCATAAGATACTGCATCCACCCAATGGGACACTGCATCCACTGCCTGGGCTCAATATCCACATTACCAGACAATACAAGGGCACTGCAACCAGTGCAGCAGCTCTGCATCCAGCTGAAGTGGCACTGCAGGCGCACTGCCATCACTGCAGGATCACTGCAATCACATTCATCAGCACTACATACTACAATACACCACAATGCCTCCACTTTGTGTGACACTGCATAATCTGCATGAGCACTGCATCCACAAGCCAGGACAATGCAGGGGGCACTGCAACCACTGCAATGACACTGCATCCAGCTGAAGTGGCAGTGAAGGCGTACTGCAATCACTGCCAGCTCACTGCATCTAATACGTGAGCACTGCATGCACTGTTACAACATACAGCAACCAACCTTTGGTACTCTGCATCCATGGCATGGGCACGGCATCCACATTCAGGGACACAGATCAGGGCACTGGAACCACTGCAGGGACACTGGAGCCAGCTGAAGTGGCAGTGAAGGCGTACTGCAATCACTGCCAGCTCATTGCATCCAACACGTGAGCACTGCGTGCACTGTCACAACATACGGCAACCAACCTTTGGTACTGTGCATCCACTGCATGGGCACGGCATGCACATTCAGGGACACAGATCGGGGCACTGGAACCACTGCAGGGACACTGCAGCCAGTTGAAGTGGCACTGCAGGTGCACTGTAATGACTGCAGGATCACTGCATCTTCCTTTATTTTCACTGAATCCTCCATCACAACATAAGGCATCCACCTTGTGGGACTCTCCATCCACTGCATGAGCACTGCATCCACATTGAGGTAAACTGCAGGCGGCCCTGCAACCACGGCAGGATCACTGCATCCCCCTTCATGGGCACTGCATCCTCCATAACAACATACTGCATGCACATTGTGGGACACTGCATCCACTGCATGGGCAGTGCATCCAAGCTCAGGGACAATGCAGTGGGCTCTGCAACCACTGCAGCAACACTGCATGCAGCTGAAGTGGCACTGCAATCACTGGAGTATCACTGCATCCACTGCATGTTCACAGCAAACACATTCAGGGACACAGCAGGGTGGACTGCAACTACTGCAGGGACACTGCATCCAGATGAAGTGGCACTGCAGGTGCACTGCAATGACTGCAGGATCACTGCATCATCCTTCATGGGCACTGAATCCTTCTTTACAACATACTGCATTCACGTTGAGTCACTCTGCACACACTGTGTGGGCACAGCATCCACATTCAGGGACATGGCTGGGGGCTCTGCAACCACTGCAGCTACACTGCATCCAGCTGAAGTATCACTGCAAGTGCCCTGCAATCATTGAAGATTCTCTGCATCCACTGCATAGGCACTGCCTCAACATTTCAGGACAATGCCAGAGGCACTGCAACCACTGGAGGGACACTGCATCCCCCTTCATGGGCATTGCATCCTCTGTCACAACATACTGCATAAACCTTTAGGTACACTGCATTGAAAGCCTGAGCACTGCATCTACGTTCTCGGACAATGCAGTTGGCACTGTAACCACTGCAGGGACACTGTATACAGCAGAAGTCGCACAGCAGGCACAGTGCATTCAGCACAGTCCCCATGCATCCACCTCCGTGGGCACCGCATCTCCCATCACAACATATGACATCCACCTTGTGGGACACTGCAACTACTCCTTGGGCACTGCATCCACATTCAGGGAACTGTAGGGGACACTGCCACCACTGCAGCATCACTGCATCCACCTTCATGGGCCCTGCATCCCCCATCACAACATACTGCATCCACCTTGTGGGACACTGCATCTACTGCATGACTACTGCATCCACATCCCGGACAATGCAGGGCTCACAGCAACCACTGCAGCAACACTGCATCCAGCTGATGTGGCACTGCAGGCGCCCTGCCATCACTGCAGCATCCATGCATTCACCTTTATGGGAACTGCACACTACAACTAACCACAATGCTTATACATTGTGGGACACTGCATTCACTGCATGAGCACTGCATCCACATTCCAGGACAATGCAGGGGGCACTGCAACCACTGCAGTGACACAGCATCCATCTGAAATGGCACTGAAGGCATACTGCAATCACTGCAGTCTAACTACATCCAACTTGTGGTCACTGTATCCTCTGTCACAAGATATGGCAACCAACTTTTGGTACTCTGCATTCACTGCATGGGCATTGCATCCACATTCAGGGACACCGAACGGGGCACTCCAACCACTGCAGGAAGACTGCAGCAAGCTGAAGTGTCACTGCAAGTTCACTGCAATGACTGCAGGATCACTGCATGCTCCTTCATGATCACTGGATCCTCCATCAGAGCATAAGGCATTCACCTTGAGGGACACTGCAGACACTGCATTGGCACAACATCCACATTCAGGGACATGGCAGGGGGCTCTGTAACCACTGCAGCTACACTGCATCCAGCTGAAGTGGCACTGCAGGTGCACTGCAATCACTGAAGATTCACTGCATTCACTGCATAGGCACTGCATCAAAATTTCAGGACAATGCCAGGGGCACTGAATCCACTGGAGGGTCACTGCATCCCCCTTCATGGGCACTACATCCCCTGTCACAAAATACTTCATAAACCTTTAGGTACACTGCATCCACTGCATGGGAACTGCATTCACATTCAGCGACACAGAAGGCAGCACTTAAACCCCAGCAGGGACACTGCTTCCAGCTGATGTAGAAATGCAGGCACACTGCAATCACTGCAGGATCACTGCATCCACTGCATGCTCAGAGCATTCACATTCAGCGACACAGCTGAGTGCACTGCAACCACTGCAGGGACACTGCATACAGCTGAAGTCATATTGCAGGCACACAACATTCAGCACAGGCTCACTGCCTCCACCTCGGTGGGCACTGCAGGTTCAATTACAACATACGACATCCACCTTCTGGGACACTGCAACTACTGCATGTGCACTGCATCCACATTCAGGGAACTGTAGAGGGCACTGCAAGAACTGCAGCATCAATGCATCCACCTTCATGGGCCCTGCATCCTCCATCACAACAGACTTCATCCACCTTGTGGGACACTGCATCCAATCCATGACTACTGTCTCCACATTCCTGGACAATGTGGGGGACACTGCAAGCACTGCAGGGACACTGCATCCACCTTCATGAGAACTGCCTCATCCATCATAAAGTACTGCATCCACCTTGTGGGACACTGAATCATCTGTCACAGCATACTGGATCTACCTTCTGGGGCACAGCATGCACTGCATGGGCACTGCATTACTTTCAGGGAAACTGTAGAGGGCACTGCATTCACTGCAGGTTCACTGCATCCACCTTCATGGGCACTGCATCCTCCGACAAAACATACTTCATCCGCCTTGTGAGACACTGCATCCACTGCATGACCCCTGCATCCAAATTCTAGCACAATGCCGGGGACCCTGCAACCACTGCAGGAACACTGCATCTGCCTTCATGCACACTGCATCCTCAGTCACAACATATTGCATAAACCTTTAGGTACACTGCCTCCTCTGCATGGCCACTGCATTCTCCATCAAGGAAACAGAAGGTGGCACTGCACCCCTGTAGGGACACTGCTTAAAGCTGATGAGGAAATGCATGTGCACCTCAATCACTGCAGGATTACTGCATCCACTGCATGTTCACAGCATCCACATTCAGGGACACAGCAGGGTGCACCACAACCACTGCAGGGACAATGCATCCAGATGAAGTGGCACTGCAGGTGTACTGCAAGGACTGCAGGATCACTCCATTGTCCTTCATGCGCACTGAATTCTGCTTCACAACATACTGCATCCACCTTGAGTCACACTGCAGACACTGCATGGGCACAGCATTTACATTCAGGGACATGGCAGGGGGCTCTGCAACCACTGCAGCTACATTGCATCCAGCTGAACTGGCACTGCAGGCGCACTGCAATGACTAAAGATTCACTGCATCCACTGCATAGGCACTGAATCAACATTTCAGGACAATGCCGGGGGCACTGCAACCACTGAAGCAACACTGCATCCCCCTTCATGGGCACTGCATACTCCATCACAACATACTGCAGAAACATTTAGGTACACTGTGTCCACTGCATGGGCACTCATTCACAGTCAGTGACACAGCAGGCGGCACTGCAACCCCTGCAGGGGCAATGCTTCCAGCGATGTGGAAATGCAGGCGCACTGCAATCACTGCAGGATTACTGCATCCACGCCATGTTCAGAGCATGCACATTCAGGGACACAGCAGGGTGCACTGCAACCACTGATGGATCACTGCATCCACCATCATGGGCACTGATCCTTCATCACAACATACTGCATGCACCTTCTGGGACACTGCATCCAATGCCTGGGCACTGCATCCACATTCCTGGACAATGCAGGGGGCACTGCAACCACTGCAGGAACACTGCATCCAGCTGAAGTGGCACTGCAGGTGCACTGCCATCACTGCAGGATCACTGCATTCACCTTCATCCGCACTGCATACTACAACACACCACAATGCCTCCACATTGTGGGACATTGCATCCACTGCATGAACACTGCATCCACATTCCATGACAATGCCGGGGGCATTGCAGCTACTGCAGGGTCACTGCATCCAGTTGAAGTGGCACTGAATGTGTACTGCAATCACTGCCAGCTCACTGCATCCAAATCCAGGGCTCTGCATCCTCACTCACAACATGCGGCAACCAACTTTTGGTACTCTGCATCCACTGCATGGGCACTGCATCCACACTGAGGGACACAGGATGGGGCACTGCAACCACTGCAGGGACACTGCTTCTACCTGATGTAGAAATGCAGACACACTGCAATCACTGCAGTATCTCTGCATCCACTGCATGTTCAGAGCATGCACATTCAGAGCACAGCAGGGTGCACTGCAACCACAGCAGGGTCACTGCATCCACCTTCATTGGCACTGCATGCTCGGTCACAACATACTGCAAGCACCTAGTGGGACACTGCATCCAAAGCCTGGGCACAGCATCCACATTCAGGGACAATTCATTGGGCACTGCAACCACTGCAGGGACACTGCATCCTGATGAAGTGGCACTGCAGCTGCAGTGCAATGACTGCGAGTTCACTGCATCATCCTTCATGGGCACTGAATCCTGCTTCACCACATACTGCATCCCCCTTTGTTCACAATGCAGTCTCTGCATGGTCACTGCATCCACATTCAGAGACAGGGCAAGGGGCTCTGCAACCACTGTAGCTACACTGTACCCAGCTGAAGAGGCACTGCAGGCACACTGCAATCATTGAAGTTTCACTGCATACACTGCATTGGCACTGCATCAATATTCTAGGACAATGCCGGGGGCACTCCAAGCACTGCAGGGACACTGCATTCAAGTTCATGGGGACTGCATCCTCCGTCACAACATACTGCATTCACTTTGTGAGACACTGCATCCAATTCCTGGGCTCTGCATCCATGTTCTCGGACAATGCCGGGGGCACTGCAACCACAGCAGGGACACGACATCCACCTTCATGGGCACTGCATCCTCTGTCACAACATACTGCATAAACCTTAGATACACTGCATCCACTGCATGAGCACTGCATTCACCTTCAGGGACACAGAAGGTGGCACTGCAACCCCTGCAGGGACACTGCATCTAGGTGATGTGGAAATGAAGGTGCACTGCAATCACTGCAGGATCACTGCATCCACTGCATGTTCAGAGCATGCACATTCAGGGACAAAGCAGGGTGCACTGCAACCACTGCCAGATCAATGCATCCACCTTAATGGGCACTGCATCCTCTGTTACAAGATACTGCATGCACCTTGTGGGACACTGCATCCAATGCCTTGGCTCTGCATTCACATCTTGGACAATGCAGCATGAACTGCAACCTCTGCAGGGACACTGAATACATCTGAAGTTACACTGCAGGTGCACTGCATTCAGCACAGGCTCACCACATCCACCTCGTGGGCACTGCATCTTCCATCACAACATACAACATCCAGCTTGTGGGACACCATGCACTGCATGGGCACTGCATCCACATTCAGGGAACTGTAGGGGGCACTGCAACGACTGCAGCATCACTGCACCCACCTTCATGGGCGCTGCATCCTCCATCACAACATACAGCATCCACCTTGTGGGACACTGCATTCACTGTATGACTAGCGCATCCACATTAATGGACAATGTGGGGGGCACTGTAAGCACAGGAGGAACACTGCATCCACCTTCATGAGAACTGCATCATCCTTCATAACCTATTGCATCCACCTTGTGGGACACTGCATCCACTGCCTGGGCACTGAATCCACATTCCAGGACAATACAGGGGGCATTGCAACCACTGCAGTGACACTGCAGCCAGCTGAAGTGTCACTGCAAGTTTACTGCAATGACTGCAGCATCACTGCATCCTCCTTAATGATCACTGAATCCTCCAACATATCAAAAGGCATCCACCTTGAGGGACACTGCATCCACTGCATGAGCACTGCATCCACATTCAGGTAAACTGCAGGAGGCTCTGCAACCTCTGCAGGGTCACTGCATCCACCTTCGTGGGCACTGCATCCTACGTCACAGCATACCACATCCACCTTGTGGGACACCGCATGCACTGCATGGACACTGCATCCATATTCAGGGAAATTGTAGGGGGCACCGCAACCGCTGCAGGTTCACCGCATCCACCTTCACTGGCACTGCATCCTCTGACAAAACATACTGCATACTGCCTTGTGAGACACTGCATCCACTGCATGACCCCTGCATCCACATTCCAGCACAATGCCAGGGGCCAAGCAACCACTGCACGGAGACTGCATACAGCTGAAGTTGCTCTGCAGGCACACTGCTTTCAGCACTGGCTCATTGCATCTACCTATGTGGGCACTGCATCTTCCACCACAACATACGACATCCGATTTGTGGGACAGTGCAACTACTGCATGGGTACTGCATCCACATTCAGTGAACCATAGGGGGCACTTCAACCACTACAGCATCACTGCATCCACCTTCAGGGGCCCTGCATCCTCCATCACAACATACTGCATCCATCTTGTGGGACACTGCATCCACTGCATGACTACTGCATCCACATTCCCGGACAATGAGGGGGGGCAGTGCAAGCACTGCAGGGACACTGCATCCACCTTCATGAGCATTGCATCATCCGTCATAACATAGTGCATCCACCATGTGTGACACTGCATCCACTGACTGGGTACTGCATCCACATTTCCGGACAATGCAGGGGGCACAGCAACCACTGCAGCAACCCTGAAGTGGAACTGCAGGCCCACTGCCTTCACTGCAGTATCACTGCATTCACCTTCATTGGCACTGCATAGTACAACACACCACAGTGCCTCCACATTGTGGGACACTGCATCCACTGCGTGAGCACTGCATCCACATTCCAGGACAATGCAGGGGGCATTGCAAACAATGCAGGGACACTGCATCAAGCTGAAGAGGCACTGAAGGCATACTGCAATCACTGCCAGCTCACTGCATCCAACTCCAGGGCTCTGCATCCTCTGTCACAACATACGGCAGCCAAGATTTGGTAGTCTGCATCCACTGCATGGGCACTGCATCCACATTCACAGTCACAGAACGAGGCACTGCAACCACTGCAGCGACACTGCATCCAGCTGATGTGGCACTGCACGTTCAATACAATGACTGCAGGATCTTGGCATCCTCCTTCATGATCACTGAATCCTCAAACTCATCATAAGGCATCCACCTTGAGGGACACTACATCCACTGCAGGGTCACTGCATCCACCTTCATGGGCAGTGCATCCTCCGTCACAACATACTGCATGTACATTGTTGGAAGCTGCATCCACTGCATGGGCACTGCATACACATTCAGGTACAATGCAGAGGGCACTGCAACCACTGCAAGGAGACTGCATCCACTGGAAGTGGCACTTAAGGTGTATTGCAATGACTGCCAGCTCACTGCATCCAAATTGTGGGCACAGCATCCTCCATCACATCATACTGAATAAAGCTTAAGGTACACTGCACCCACTGCATGGGCTCTGCATTCACCTTCAGGAACACAGAAGGTGGAACTGAAACCCTTGCAAGGACATGGCTTCCAGCAGATGTGGAAATGCAGGCGCAGTGCAATCACTGCAGAATCACTGCATGTTCAGAGCATGCAAATTCAGGGACACAGCAGGGTGCACTGCAATCACTGCCGGATCACTGCATCCACCTACATGGGCACTGCATGCTCCGTCAAAACATACTGCATGCACCTTGTGGGGCACTGCATTCAAGGCCTGGGCACTGCATCCACATTCAGGGACACTGCAGAGGGCCCTGCAGCCAATGCAGGGACACTGCACCCAGATGAAGTGGCACTGCAGGTGCACCGCAATGACTGTGGCTTCCCTGCATCGTCCTTCATGGGCACCAAATCCTACTTGACAACATACTGAATCCACCTTGGTTCACACTGCAGACAATGCATGGGCACAGCTTCCACATTCAGAAACCTGGCAAGGGGCTCTGCAACCACTGCAGCTACACTGCATCCAGCTGAAGTGGCTCTGCAGGTGCACTGCAATCATTGAAGTTTCACTGTATAGACTGCATTGGCACTGCATAAATATTCCAGGACAATGCCAGTGGCACTGCAATCAGTGCAGGGACACTTCATTCACCTTCATGGGCACTGCATCTTCCGTCACAACATACTGCATAAACCTTTAGGTACACAGCATCCAATGCATGGGCACTGTGTTCACCATCAGAGTCACAGAATGCGGCACCACAACCCCTGCAGGGACACTGCTTCCAGCTGATGTGGAAATGCAGGTGCACTGCAATCACTGCAGGATCACTGCTTCCACTGCATGTTCAGAGCATGCACATTCAGGGACAAAGAAGGGTGCACTGCAACCACTGCTGGATCACTGCATCCACCTTCATGGGCACTCCATCCTCTGTCACAAGATACTGCATCCACCTTGTGGGAAACTGCATCCAATGCCTGGGCACTGCATCCACATCGCGGAAAATGCAGTGCGCACAGCAACCTTTTCAGGGACACTGCATACAGCTGAAGTCACACTGCAGGTGCACTGCATTCAGCACAGGCTCACTGCATCCACCTTCGTGGGCACTGCATCTTCCATCACAGCATACGACATCCACCTTGTGGGACACTACAACTACTGCATGGGCACTGCATCCACATTCAGGGAACTGTAGGGGGCACTGCAACCACTGCAGCATCACTGCATCCACCTTCATGGGCCCTGTATCCTCCATCACAACATACTGCATCCACCTTGTGGGACACTGCATCCACTGCATGGGGACTGCATCCACGTTCAGGTAGACTGCAGTTGGCTCTGCAACCGTGCAGCAACACTGTATCCAGCTGAAGTGGCACTGCAAGTGCACTGCAATCACTTCAGGCTCACTGCATCCACCTTCAAGGGCACTGCCTCCTCCATCAAAGCATACCGCATCCACCTTGTGGGACACTGCATGCACTGCATGGGGATGGCATCCACACTCAGGGAAAGTGTAGGGGGCACTGCTACCGCTGGAGGTTCACTGCATCCACCTTCATGGGCACTGCATCCTCCGACAAAACATAGTGCATCCACCTTGTGGGACACTGCATCCACTGCATGACCCCAGCATCCACATTCCAGCACAATGCCAGGGGCCGTGCAACCACTGTAGGGACACTGCCTCCGCCTTCAGGTGCACTGCATCCTCCGTCACAACATACTGCATAAACCTTTAGGGACACTGCCTCCACTGCATGGGCACGGCATTCACCATCAGGGACACAGAAGGTGGCACTGCAACCACAGCAGCAACACTGCTTCCAGCTGCTGAGGAAATGCAGGCGCACTGCAATCACTGCAAGATAACTGCATCGACTGCATGTTCACAGCATCCACATTCAGGGACACAGCATGGTGCACTGCAACCACTCCACGAACACTGCATCCAGATGAAGTGGCACCGCAGGTGCACTGCAATTATGACAGGATCACTACATCGTCCTTCATGGGCACTGAATCATGCTTCTCAACATACTGCATCCACCTTGAGTTACTCTGCACACACTGCATGGGCACAGCATCCACATTCAGGGACATGGCAGGGGGCTCTGCAACCACTGCAGCTACACTGCATCCAGCTGAAGTATCACTGCATGCTCACTGCATTCATTGAAGATTCACTGCATCCACTGCATAGGCACTGCCTCAAAATTTCAGGACAATGCCGGGGGCACTGCAACCACTGGACGGAAACTGCATCCCCCTTCATGGGCACTGCATCCTCCGTCACAACATACCACATAAACCTTTAGGTACACTGCATCCACTGAATGGGCACTGCATTCACCATCAGGGACACAGAAGGCAGCACTGCAACCCCTGCAGGGACATTGCTCCCAGCTGATGTGGAAATGCAGGAGCACTGCAATCATTGCAGGATCACTGCATTCACTGCATGTTCACAGCATCCACGTTCAGGGACACAGCAGGGGGCACTACAACCACTGCAGGGACACTGCATCCTGATGAAGTGGCCCTGGAAGTGCACTGCAATGACTGCAGGATCACTGCGTCATCCTTCATGGGCACTGAATCCTGCTTCACAACATGCTGCATCCACCTTGAGTCACACTGCAGACACTGCATGGTCACAGCATCCACATTCAGGGACACGGCAGGGGGCTCTGCAACCACTGCAGCTACACTGCATCCAGCTCAAGTGTCACTGCAGGTGCACTGCAATCACTGATGATTCACTGCATCCACTGCATAGGCACTGCATCCACATTTCAGGACAATGCCATGGGCCCTGCAACCACTGGAGGGACACTGCATCCCCCTTCATGGGCACTGCATCCTCCGTCAAAACATACTGCATAAAACTATAGGTACACTGCATTCACTGCCTGGGCACTGCATTCACCTTCAGGGACACAGAAGGCGGCACTTCAACCCCTGCAGGGACAGTTTCCAGCTGATGTGGAAATGCAGGCGCACTGCAATCACTGCAGGATCACTGCATCCACTGCATGTTCAGAGCATACACATTCAGGGACACAGCATGGTGCACTGCAACCACTAATGGATCACTGCATCCACCCTCATGGGCACTGCATCCTCCATCACAACATAGTGCATGCACCTTGTGTGACACTCCATCCAATGCCTGGGCACTGCATCCACGTTCTCAGAGAATGCAGGGCACTGAAACCACTGGAGGGACACTTCATACAGCTGAAGTCACACTGCAGGTGCACTCCATTCAGCACAGGCTCACTGTGTCCAGCTCCCTGGGCTCTGCATCTTCCATCACAACATACGACATCCAACTTGTGGGACACTGCAACTGCTGCATGGGCACTGCATCCACATTCAGGGAACTGTAGGGGGCACAGCAACCCATGCAGCATCACTGCATCCACTATTATAGGCCCTGCATCCTCCATCACAACATTCTGCATCCACCTTGTGGGACACTGCATCCACTGCATGACTGCTGCATCCAAATTCCTGGACAATGCGGGGGGCACTGCAAGCACTGCAGGGAATATGCATCCACCTTCATGAGAACTGCATCGTCCAGCATAACATACTGCATCCACCTTGTGGGACACTGCATCCACTGCCTGGGCACTGCATCCAAATTCCCGGAAAAGGCAGGGTTCACTGCAACCACTGCAGCAACACTGCATCCAGCTGAAGGGGTACTGCAGGTGCACTGCCATCACTGATGGATCACTGCATTCACCTTCATCAGCACTTCATACTACAACACACCACAATGCCTCCACATTGTGGGACACTGCATCCACTGCATGAGCACTGCATCCACATTCCAGGACAATGCAGGGGCATTACAACCACTGCAGGTACACTGCATCCAGATGAAGTGGCACTGAAGGCGTACTGCAATCACTCCCAGCTCACTGCATCCAACTCCAGGGCTCTGCATCCTCTGTCTCAACATATGGCAGCCAACTTTTGGTATTCTGCATCCACAGCATGAGAAGTGCATCCACACTCAGAGACACAGGACGGGGCACTGCACCAACTGCAGGGACACTGCAGCCAGCTGAAGTAGCACTGCTGGTGCACTGAAATGACTGCAGGATCAATACATCCTCCTTCATGATCACTAAATCCTGCATCACAACATAAGGCATCCACCTTGTGGGACACTGCATCCAGTGCATTACCATTGCATCCACATTCAGATAAACTGGAGGGGGCACTGCAACCACTGCTGGGAGACTGCATCCAGTTGAAGTGGCACTGAAGGTGTATTGCAATGACTGCTGGCTCACTGCATCCAATTCGTGGGCACAGCATCCTCCATCACATCATACTGAATAAAGCTTTAGGTACACTGCATCCACTTCATGGGCACTGCACTCACCTTCAGGAACACAGAAGGCGGCACTGCATCCCTTGCAGGGACATTGCTTCCAACTGAAGTGGAAATGCAGGCGCACTGCAATCACTGCATAATCATGCTTCCACTGCATGTTCAGAGCATGCAAATTCAGGGACATAGAAGAAGGCACTGCAAGCCCTGCCGGATCACTGCATCCACCTTCATGGGCACTGCATGCTCCCTCACAACATACTGCATGCACATTGTGGGACACTGAAGCCACTTCATGGGCACTGCATCCACGTTCAGGTACACCTCAATTGGATCCGCAACCACTGCAGCATCACTGCATCCAGTTGAAGTGGCACTGCAGGTGCACTGCAATCACTGCAGGCTCACTGCATCCACCTTCGTGGGCACTGCATCCTCCATCACAACAGACTGCATCCACCTTGTGTGACACAGCATGCACTGCATGGGCACTGCATCCACATTCAGTGAAACTGTAGTGGGTACTGCAACCACTGCAGGTTCACCACATCCACCTTCATGGGCAAGGCATCCTCTGACACAACATACTGCATAAACATTTTGGTACACTGAATGCACTGCGTGGGCACTACATCCACATTCAGGCACATGGCAGGGGGCTCTGCAACCACTGCAGCTACACTGCATTCAGCTGAAGTGGCACTGCAGGCGCACTGCAATCACTGAAGATTCACTGCATCCAGTGCATAGGCACTGCATCAAAATTTCAGCACAATGCCGGGGGCACCGCAACCACTGGAGGGACACTACATCCCCATTCATGGGCACTGCATCCTCCGTCACAACATAATGCATAAACCTTGAGGTACACTGCCTCCACTGGATGGTCACTACATTCAGCTTCAGTGACACAGAAGGCAGCACCGCAACCCCTGCAGGGACACTGATTCCAGCTGATGTGGAAATGCAGGTGCACTGCAAGCACTGTAGCATCACTGCATCCACCATCATGGGCCCTGCATCCTCCATCACAACACACATCATCCACCTTGTGGGACACTGCATCCACTGCATGACTACTGCATCCACATTTATGGACAATGCAGGAGGCACTGCAAGCACTGCAGGGACACTGCATCCACCTTCATGAGAACTGCATCATCCTTCATAACATACTGCATCCACCTTGTGGGACACTGCATCCACTGCCTGGGCACTGCATCCACATTCCAGGACAATGCAGGGGGCATTTCAACCCCTGCAGTGAAGCTGCTTCCAGCTGATGTGGAAATGCAGGCGCACCACATCAAGCAGTATCACTGCATCCACTGCATGTTCAGAGCATGCACATTCAGGGATAAAGCAGGGTGCGGTGCATCCGCTTCCAGATCACTACATCCACCCTCATGGGCACTGCATCCTCCGTCACAACCTACTGCATGCACCTGGTGGGACACTGCATCCAATGACTGGGCACTGCATCAACATTCCCGGACAATGCAGTGGGCACAGCAACCAATGCAGCAACACTGCATCAAGCTGAAGAGGCACTGAAGGCGTACTGCAATCACTGCCAGCTCATTGCATCCAACTCCAGGGCTCTGCATCCTTTGTCACAACATACAGCAGCCAAGATTTGGTACTCTGCATTTACTGCATTGGCACTGCGTCCACATTCAGGGACACAGAACGAGGCACTGCAACCACTGCAGGGACACTGCATCCAGTTGAAGTGGCACTTAAGGCATATTGCAATGACTGCCGGCTCACTGCATCCAAATCATGGGCACATCATCCTCCGTCACATCATACTGAATAAAGCTTTAGGTACACTGCATGCACAGCATGGGCTATGCCTTCACCTTCAGGAACAGAGAAGGTAGTACTGCAACCCTTGCAGGGACATTGCTTCCAGCTGATGTGGAAATGCAGGCGCACTGCAATCACTGCATCCACTGCATGTTCAGAGCATGCACATTCAGGGACACAGCAGGTTGCACTGCAACCACTGCCGGATCACTGCGTCCACCTACATGGGCACTGCATGCTGCGTCACAACATACTTCATGCACATTGTGGGACACTTCATCCACTTCCTGGGCACTGTATCCATGTTCATGGACACCTCAATTGTATCTGCAACCACTGCAGCAACACAGCATCCAGTTGAAGTGGCACTGCAGGTGCACTGCATTCACTGCAGGCTCACGGCATCCACCTTCGTGGGCACTGCATCCTCAGTCACAACAGACTGCATCCACCTTGTGGGACACGGCACACATTGCATGGACACTGCATCCACATTCAGGGAAACAGTAGGGGGCACTGCAACCACTGCAGGTTCACCGCATCCACCTTCATGGGCACTGCATCCTCCGTCACTACATACTGAATAAACCTTTAGGTACACTGCATTCACTGCATGGGCACTGCATTCACATTCAGGGACACTGAAGGCGGCACTGCAACCCCTGAATGGACACTGATTCCAGCTGATGTGGAAATGCAGGCGCACTGAAATCACTGCAGAATCTCTGCATCCACTGCATGTTCAGAGCATGCACATTCAGGGACACAGCAGGGTGCACTGCAACCGCGGTGGGATCACTGCATCCACCTTCATGGGCACTGCATCCTCCGTCACAACATACTGCATGCACCTTGAGTCACACTGCAGACACTGCATGGGCACAGCATCCACATGAAGGGAAATGTCAGGGGGCTCTGCAACCACAGCAGCTACACTGCATCCTGCTGCAGAGGCACTGCAAGTGCACTGCAATCACTTCAGGCTCACTGCATCCACCTTCGTGGGCACTGCATCCTCCATCACAGCATACCGCATCCACCTTATGGGACACAGCATGCACTGCATGGGCACCGCATTACATTCAGGAAAACTGTAGTGGACACTGCAACCTCATTCAGGGAAACTGTAGGGGGCACTGCAACCACTGCAGGTTCACCGCATCCACCTTCATGGGCACTGCATCCTCCGACAAACCATACTGCATCCGCCTTGTGAGACACTGCATCCACTGCATGACCCCGGCATCCACATTCCAGCACAATGCTTGGGACCCTGCAACCACTGCAGGAACACTGCATCCACCTTCATGGGCACTGCATCCTCCGTCACAACATACTGCTTAAACGTTTAGGTACACTGCATTCACTGCATGGGCACGGCTTTCACATTCAGGGACACTGAAGGCGGCACTGCAACCCCTGAATGGACAATGCTTCCAGCTAATGTGGAAATACAGGCCCACTGAAATCACTGCAGGATCTCTGCATCCACCTTCATGGGCCCTACATCCTTCATCACAACATACTGCATCCACCTTGTGGGACACTGCATCCACTGCATTACTACTGTCTCCACATTCCTGGACAATGCAGGGGGCACTGCAAGCACTGCAGGGACACTGCATCCACCTTCATGAGAACTGCGTCATCCGTCATAACTTACTGCATCCACCTTGTGGGACACTGCATCCACTGCCTGGGCACTCCATTCACATTCCCGGACAATGCAGGGGGCACTGCAACCACTGAAGCAACACTGCATCCAGCTGAAGTGGCACTGCAGGCGCACTGCCATCACTGCAGGATCACTGCATTCACCTTCATCTGCACTGCATACTATAGCACACCACTATGCCTCCACATTGTGGGACACTGCATCCACTGCATGAGCACTGCATCCACAAGCCAGGACAATGCAGGGGGCATTGCAACACTGCAGAGACACTGCATCCAGCTGAAGTGGCACTGAAGGCATACTGCAATCACTGCCGGCTCACTGCATCCAAATCCAGGGCTCTGCATCCTCTGTCACAACATGCGGCAACCAACTTTTGGTACTCTGCATTCACTGCATGGGCACTGCATCCACATTCAGGGACACAGGACGGGGCACTGCAACCACTGCAGGGACACTGCTGCCAGCTGAAGTGGCACTGCAAGTTCACTGCAATGACAGCAGGATCACTGCATCCACCTTCATGATCACTGAATCCTCCAACACATCATAAGTCATCCACCTTGAGTGACGCTCATCCACTGCTGAGCACTGCATCCACAAACAGGTAAATTGCAGGGGGTACTGCAACCACTGCAGGATCACTGCATCCTCCTTCATGGGCATTGCATCCTCCGTCACAACATACTGCATGCACATTGTGGGTCACTGCATCCACTGCATGGGGACTGCATCCACGTTGATGGCCACTTCAGTTTGCTCAGCAACCACTGCAGCAACACTGCATCCAGGTGAAGTGGCACTGCAAGAGCACTGCAATCAATTCAGGCTCAGTGCATTCACCTTCGTGGGTACTGCATCCTCCGTCACAGCATACTGCATCCACCTTGTGGGACACTGCATGGGAACTGCATCCAAATTCAGGGAAACTGTAGGGGGCACTGCAACCACTCAGGTTCACCGCATCCACCTTCATGGGCACTTTATCCTTCGTCAAAACATACTGCATCTGCCTTGTGAGACACTGCATCCACTGCATGAACCCAGCATCCACATTCCAGCACAATGCCGGGGGACATGCAACCGCTGCAGGGACACTGCATCTCCCTTCATGCACACTGCATCCTCAGTCACAACATGCTGCATATACCTTTAGGTACACTGCCTCCACTGCATGGGAACTGCATTCACCATCAGGGAAACAGAAGGTGGGACTGCACCCCTGCAGGGACACTGCTTAAAGCTGATGAGGAAATACAGGCGCACTGCAATCACTTCAGGATCACTGCATCCACAGCATGTTCACAGCATCCACATTCAGGGACACAGCAGGGTGCACTGCAACCACCACAGGGATACTGCATCCAGATGAAGTGGCACTACAGGTGCACTGCAAGGACTGCAGGATCACTCCATCGTCATTCATGGGTACTAAATTCTGCTTCACAACATAGTGCATCCACCTTGAGTCATCCTGCAGACACTGCATGGGCACAGCATCCACATTCAGGAACATGGAAGGGGGCTCTGCAACCACTGCAGCTACATTGCATCCAGCTGAACTGGCACTGCAGGCGCAGTGCAATCACTGAAGATTCACTGCATCCACTGCATAGGCACTGCATCAAAATTTCAGCACAATGCTGGGGGCACAGCAACCACTGAAGCAACACTGCATCCCCCTTCATGGGCACTACATACTCCGTCACAACATACTGCGTTTACATTTAGGTACACTGTATCCACCTCATGGGCACTGCATTCACCGTCAGCGATACAGAAGGCGGCTCTGCCACCCCTGCAGGGACACCGCTTCCAGGTGATGTAGAAATGCAGGCGCACTGCAATCACTGCAGGATCACTGCATCCACTCCATGTTCAGAGCATGCACATTCAGGGACACAGCAGGGTGCACTACAACCGCTGCTGGGCCACTGCATCCACCCTCATGGGCACTGCATCCTCTGTCACAACATACTGCATGCACCTTCTGGGACACTGCATCCAATTCCTGGGCACTGCATCCACATTCCCAGACAATGCAAGGGGCACTGCAACCCCTGCAGCAACACTGCTTCCAGCTGAAGTGGCACTGCAGGCGCATTGCCATGACTGCAGGATCACTGCATTCACCTTCATCCGCTCTGCATACTACAACACACCACAATGCCTCCACATTGTGGGACATTGCATCCACTGCATGAGCACTGCATCCACAAGCCATGACAATGCCAGGGGCATTGCAGCCACTGCAGGGGCACTGCATCCAGCTGAAGTGGCACTGAAGGCGTACTGCAATCACTGCCGGCTCACTGCATCCAACTCCAGGGCTCTGCATCCTCTCTCACAACATACGGCAACCAACTATTGGTACTCTGCATCCACAGCATGGGCACTGCATCCACACTCAGGGAGACAGGACAGGGCACTGCAACCACTGCAGGGACACTGCAGCCAGCTGCTGTAGCACTACAGGTGCACTGCAATGACTGCAGGATCACTACATCCTCCTTTGTGATCACTAAATCCTGCATCAAAACATAAGGCATCCACCTTTAGGGACACTGCATCCATTGCATGACCACTGCATCCACTTTCAGGTAAACTTCAGGGGGCACTGCAACCACTTCAGGCTCACTGCATCCACCTTCGTGGGCACTGCATCTTCCATCACAACATACTGCATTCACCTTGTGGGAAACTGAATGCACTGCATGGGCCCTGCAGCCACATTCAGGGAAACTGTAGGGAGCACTGCAACCACTGCAGCATCACTGCATCCACCTTCATGCGCCCTGCATCTTCCATCACCACTTACTTCATCCACATTGTGGGACACTGCATAATTTGAATGACTACTGCATCCACATACCAAGACAATATGGGGGGCACTGCAAGCACTGCAGGGACACTGCATCCACCTTCATGAGAACTGCATCATCCGTCATAACATACTGCATCCACCTTGTAGGACACTGCATCCACTGTTTGGGCACTGCATCCACATTCCCGGACAAAACAGAGGGCACTGCAACCACTGCAGGAACACTCCATACAGCTGAAGTCGCACAGCAGGTGCACTGCATTCAACACAGGCTCACTGCATCCACCTACGTGGGCACTGCATCTTCCATCACTACATACGACATCCACTTTGTGGGACACAGCAACAACTGCATGGGTACTGTATCCACATTGAGGGAACTGTAGGCGGCACTGCACCCACAGCATCATCACTGCATCCACCTTTATGGGCCCTGCATCCTCCATCACAACATACTGCATCCACCTTGTGGGACACTGCATCCACTGCATGACTACTGCATCCACTTTTGCAGACAATGAAGGGGTCAATGCAAGCACTGCAGGGACACTGCATCCACCTTCATGGGCCCTGCATCCTCCATCAAAACATACTGCATCCACCTTGTGGGACACTGCATCCCCTTCATGAGCACTGCATCCACATTCCAGGACAATGCAGGGGGCACTGCAACCACTGCAGGGACACTGCAGCCAGCTGAAGTGGCACTGCAAGTGCACTGCAATCACTGCAGGCTCCCGGAATCCACCTTCAGGGGTACTGCATGCTCCGTCCCAACAGACTGCCTCCACCTTGTGGGACACAGCATGCACTGCATGGGCACTGCCTCCACATTCAGGGAAACTCTAGGGGGCACAGCAACAACACAGGTTCACCACATCCACCTTCATGGGCACTGTATCCCCCGTCACAAAACTGCATAAACCTTTAGGTACACTGCATTCACTGCTTGAGCACTGCATTCACATTCAGGGACAGAGAAGGCGGCACTGGAACCACTGCAGCAACACTGTCCAGCTGATGTGGAAACGCAGGTGCACTGCAATCAATGAAGGCTCACTGCATGCACCTTCGTTGGCACTGCATCCTCTGTCACAACATACCACATCCACCTTGTGGGACACTGCATGCACTGCATGGGCACTGCATCTACATTCAGGGAAAATGTAGGGGGCACTGCAACCACTGCAGGTTCACCGCATACAGCTTCATGGGCAATGCATCCTCTGTCAAAACATAGTGTATCCGCATTGTGATACACTGCATCCACTGCATGACCCCTGCATCCTCATTCCAGCACAATGCTGGGGTCCCTGAAACCACTGCAGGAACACTGTCTCTGCCTTCATGTGCACTGCATCCTCCGTCACAACATACTGCATAAACATTTAGGGACACTGCCTCCACTGCATGGGCACTGCATTCACCTTCAGGGATACTGAAGGCGGCACTGCAACCACTGCATAAACACTGCTTGCAGCCTATGAGGAAATGAAGGTGGAGTGCAATCACTGCAGGAACACTGCATCAACTGCATGTTCACAGCATCCACATTCAGGGACACAGCAGGGTGCACTGCAAACACTGGAGGGACACTGCATACATATGAAGTGGAACTGCACGTGCACTGCAATGACTGCAGGATCACTGCATCGTCCTTCATGAGCTCTGAATCCTGCTTCACAACATACTGCATCCACCTTGAGTCACACTGCAGAACCTGCATGAGCACAGCATCCAAATTCATGGACGTGGCTGGGGGCTCTGCAACCACGGCAGCTACACTGCATCCAGCTGAAGTGTCACTGCAGGTGCACTCAATCACTGAAGAATCACTGCATCCACTGCATAGGCACTGCACCAACATTTCAGGACAATGCCGGGTCACTGCAACCACTGGAGGGACACTGTATCCCCCTTCATGGGCACTGCATCCTCCGAGAAAACATACTGCATCCGCCTTGTGGGACAGTGCATCCAATGCATGGGCAATGCATCCACCTTCTCGGACAATGCAGTGCACACTGCAACCACTGCAGGGACAAAGCATTCACCTTCAATGGCACTGCATCCTCCGTCACAACATACTGCATAAACCTTTGTGTACACTGCATCCAGTGCATGGGCACTGCATTCACCTTCAGGGACACCGAAGGTGGTACTGCAACCTCTGAAGGGACACTGCTTCCAGCTGCTGAGGAAATGCAGGCGTACTGCAATCACTGCTGGCTCACTGCATCCAACTCGTGGGCACTGCATCCTCTGACACAACATACGGCAACCAACTTATGGTACTTGGCATCCACTGCATGGGCACTGCATCCACATTCAGGGACACAGAACGGGGCACTGCAACCACTGCAGCTACACTGCATCCAGCTGAAGTGGCACTGCAGGCGCACTTTAATCATTGAAGATTCACTGCATAAACTGCATTGGCACTGCATCAATATTCCAGGATGATGCCATTGGCACTGCCTGCACTGCAGGGACAACTGCATGCACCTTCATTGGGACTGCATCCTCCATCACAACAAACTGCATGCACCTTGTGGGACACTGCATCCAATGGCTGGGCTCTGCATCCACATTCTCGGACAATTCCTGGGGCAGTGCAACCACAGTGGGGACACAACATCCAACTTCATGGGCACTGCATCCTCCGTCATAAAACACTGCATCCACCTTGTGGGACACTGCGTCCACTGCATGACTACTGCATCCACATTCCAGGACAATGCAGGGGGCATTGCAACCACTGCAGGGACAATGCATCCAGCTGAAGTGGCACTGAAGGCATATTGTAATGACTACCGGCTCACTGCATCCAACTCGTGGGCACTGCATCCTCTGTTCCAACATACAGCAACCAAATTTTGGTACTCTGCATCCACTGCACAGGCACTGCATCCACATTCAGGGACACAGAACGGAGCACTGCAACAACTGCAGGGACACTGCAGTCAGCTGAAATGGCATTGCAGGTGCATGGCAATGACTGCAGGATCACTGCATCCTCCTTCATGATCAATGGATCCTCCATCACAACATAAGGCATCCACGTTGAGGCACACTGCATCCACTGCATGAGTAATGCATCCACATTCGGGTAAATTTCAGGGGTCTCTGTAGCCATTGCTGGATCACTGCATCCACCTTCACGGGCACCGCATCCTCCGTCACAACATATTACATTCACATTGTGGGACGCTGCATACACTGCATGGGCACTGCATACACATTCAGGTACAATGCAGGGGGCACTGCAACCACTGCAGGGAGACTGCATCCAGTTGAAGTGGCACTGAAGACATATTATAGTGACTGCCGGCTCACTGCATCCAACTCGTGGGCACTGCTCCCTCCGTCACATCATACTGAGTAAAGCTTTAGGTACACTGCATCCACTACATGGGCACTGCACTCACCTTCAGGAACACAGAAGGCAGCACTGCATACATTGCAGGGCCATTGCTTCCAACTGATGTAAAAATGCAGGTGCACTGCAATCACTGCATAATCACTGCATCCACTGCATGTTCAGAGCATGCACATTCAGGGACATAGGAGGGTGCACTGCAAGCACTGCCGGATCACTGCATCCACATTCATGGGCACTGCATCCTCTGTCACAACATACCACATCCATCTTTTGCTACTCTGCATCCACTGCATGGGCACTGCATTCATATTCGGAGACACAGAAGGGGGCACTGCAACCACTGCAGGCACACTGCAGCCGGTTGAAGTGGCAATGCAGGTGCTCTGCAATCACTGGAGAATGACTGCATCGTCATTCATGCGCAATGCATCATCCATCATAACATACTGCATCCACCTTGTGGGACACTGCATCCACTGCATGGGCAATGCATCCACAATCAGGGACACAGAAGGGTGCACGACAACCAGTGCAGGAACACTGCATGCACCTTCATGGGCAATGCATCATCCGTCATAATATACTGCATCCACCATTTTGGGCACTGAATCCACTGCAAGGGCATGGCATTCTCATTCAGGGACCCTGCAGGGGGCACTTCAACCACTGCAGGATCACTTCATCCACCTTCATGGCCACTGCATCCTCTGTCACAACATACTGCATCTAGCGTCAGTGACACTGCAGCCATTGCATGGGCACTGCATCCACGTTCAAGGACAGTGCAATGGGCACAAAAACCACTGCAGGGACACTGGATTCACCTGAAGTGGAACTGCAGATGGACTGCAATCACTGCAGGATCACTGCATCTGCCTTCATGGGCACTGCATCCTCCATCACAACATACATCATCACTGCATGAGCACTGAATCCAAATTCGGGGACACTGCATCCAGATGTATTGACACTGCAGGTGCACTGCAATGAATGCAGGATCACTGCATCCTCCTTCATGGGTACTGCATCCTACTTCACAACATACTGCATCCACCTTGGGTCACACCTCAGAGGCTGCATGAGCCCTGCATCCAAATTCAGAGACACTGCAGTGGGCTCTGCAACCACTGCAGCAACACGTCATTCAGTGGAAGTGGCACTGCAGGTGCACTGCAATCACTGAATGTTTAGTGCATCCACTGCTTGTTCACTGCATCCACATTCAGGGACACTGCAATGTGCAGGGAAACCACTGCAGGATCACTGCATACACCTTCATGGGCAGTGCATCCTGTGTCACAACATACTGCATCCAACTTATGTGACACTGCATACACTGCCTTGGCACTGCATCCACATTCCCAGACAATGCTGGCAGCACTGCAACCACTGCAGGGACACTGTATGCAGCTGCAGTGGCACTGCACGTGCACCACAATCACTGAATGTTCACTACATCCACTTAATGTTCACTGCATCCACATTCAGGGACACTGCATGCGCAATGCAATCACTTCAGTCTCACTGCATTCACAGTCGTGGGCACTGCATCTTCCGTCACAACATGCTGCATCCACCTTGTGCAACCCTGCCGCCACTGAATGGGCACTGCATCCTCCATTACAACGTACTGCATCTGCCTTGTGGGACACTGCATCCATTGCATGGGCACTGCATCCAAAATCAGGGACACAGAAGGGCGCACGACAACCAGTGCAGGAACACTGCATGCACCTTCATGGGCAATGCATCATCCGTCATAACATACTGCATCCATCTTGTGGGGCACTGAATCCACTGCAAGGACACGGCATTCTCATTCAGGAACCCTGCAGGGTTCACTTCAACCACTGCAGGATCACTGCATCTAGCTTCATGGGCACTGCATCCTCCATCACAACATAGTGCATCTACATTCAATGACACTGCAGCCATTGCAAGGGCACTGCAGCCACGTTCATGCACAGGGCAACAGGCACTGCAACCACTGCAGGGACTATGTATTCAGCTGAAGTGGCACAGCGGGTGCACTGCAATCATTGCAGGATTACTGCATTGGCCTTCACTGGCACTGCATCCTCCATGACAGCATACTTCATCACTGAATGAGCACTGCATCCAAATTCAGGGACAGTGCAGGTTGCACTGCAGCGAATGCATGGACACTGCATCCAGCTGAAGTGGCACTGCATGCGCACTGCAACTTCTGCAGGATCACTGCATCCACATTCATGGGAACTCCATCCTCCATGACAACACACATCATCACTGCATGAGCACTGAATCCACGTTCAGGAACACTGCATCCAGATGAATTGACACTGCAGGTGCACTGCAATGAATGCAGGATCACTGCAGCCTCCTTCATGGGTACTGCATCCTACTTCACAACATACTGCATCCACCTTGGGTCACACTGCAGAGGCTGCATGGACCCTGCATCCACATTCAGAGTCACTGCAGTGGGCTCTGCAACCACTGCAGCAACACTGCATTCATCTGAAGTAGCACTGAAGGTGCACTGCAATCACTGAATGTTCAGGACATACACTGCTTTTTCACTGCATCCACACTCAGGGACACTACAGTGTGCACGGAAACCACTGCAGGATCACTGCATCCACCTTCATGGGCACTGCATCCTCCATTACAACATACTGCATCTGCCTTGTGGGAAATTGCATCCACTGCATGGGCACTGAATCCACAATCAGAGACACAGAAGGGGGCACAACAACCAGTGCAGGAACACTGCATGCAAATTCATGGGCAATGCATCATCCGTCATAACATACTGCATCCACCTTGTGGGGCACTGAATCCACTGCAAGGTCACGGCATTCTCATTCAGGGACCCTGCAGGGGGCACTTCAACCACTGCAGGATCACTTCATCCACCTTCATGGCCACTGCATCCTCTGTCACAACATACTGCATCTACCTTCAGTGACACGGCAGCCATTGCTTGGGCGCTGCAGCCACGTTCAGGCACAGGGCAACAGACACTGCAACCACTTCAGGGACTCCTGATCCACCTGAAGTGGCACTGCAAGCGCACTGCAATCACTGCAGGATCACTGCATCAACTGCATAGACACTGCCTCAACATTTTAGGACAATGCCTGGGGCACTGCAACCACTGGAGGAACACTGCATCCCCCTTCATGGACACTTCATCCTCCATCACAACATACTGCATAAACATTTAGGTACACTGCATCCACTGCATGGGCACTGCATTCACCTTCAGTGACACAGTAGGTGGCACTGCAACCCCTGCAGGGACACTGCTTCCAGTTGATGTGGAAATGCAGGCGCACTGCAATCACTGCAGGATCACTGCATCCAATGCATGTTCCCATCATCCACATTCAGGGACAAAGCAGGGTTAAACTGCAACCACTGCCAGATCACTGCATCCACCCTCATGATCACTGCATCTTCCGTCACAACATACTGCATGCACATTGTGGGACACTGCATCCAATGCCTTGGCACTGCATCCATGTGCTCGGACAATGCAGTGCACACTGCGTCAACTGCAGGGACACTGCATACAACTGAAGTCACACTGCAGGCGCACTGCATTCAGCAGAGGCTCACTGCATCCACCTCCGTGGGCACTGCATCTTCCTTCACAACATACGACATCCACCTTGTGGGACATTGCAACTACTGCATGGGCACTGCATCCACATTCAGGGAACTGTAGGGGGCACTGCAACCAAGAAGCATAACTGCATCCACTTTTATGGGCCCTGTATCCTCAATCACAACTTACTGCATCCACCTTGAGGGACACTGCATCCACTGCATGACTACTGCATCCACATTCCTGGACAATGCAGGGGGCACTGCAACCACTGAAGCAACACTGCATCCAGCTGAAGTGGCACTGCAGGCGCACTGCCATCACTGCAGGATCACTGCATTCACCTTCATCTGCACTGCATACTATAGCACACCACAATGCGTCCACATTTTGGGACACTGAATCCACTGCATGAGCTCTTCATCCACATCAGGTAAACTGCAGGGGTTACTGCAACCACTGCTGGTTCACTGCATCCACCTTCATGGTTACTACATACTCCGACAAAACTTATTGAATCTGCCTTGTGAGACACTGCATCCACTGCATGAAACCTGCATCCACATTCCAGCACAATGCTGGGGGCCTTGCAACCACTAGAGAGACATGGCATCCACCTTCATGTGCACTGCATTCTTCGTTACAACATACTGCATAAACCTTTAGGGACACTGCCTCCATTGCATGGGCACTGGATTCACCTTCAGAGACACAGAAGGTGGCACTGCAACCACTGCAGCAACACTGCTTCGAGCTGGTGAGGTAATTCAGGCACACTGCAATCAATTCAGGATGATTGCATCCACTGCATGTTCACTGCATCCACATTCAGGGACACAGCAGGGAGCACTGCCACCACTGTAGGGACACTGCATCCAGGTGAAGTGGCACAGCAGGTGCAATGCAATGACTGCAGGGTCAGTGCATCGTCCTTCCTGGGCACTGCATCCTGCTTAACAACATACTGCATAAACCTTTAGGTACACTGCATCCACTGCATGGGCACTGCATTCACATTCAGTGAAACAGAAGGTGGCGCTGCAACCCATGCAGGGACACTGCTTCCAGCTGATGTGGAAATGCAAGCGCACTGCAATCACTGCAGGAGTACTGCACACACTGCATGTTCAGTGCATGCACATCCAAGGACACAGCAGGGTGCACTGCAGAGACTGCCAGATCATTGCATCCACCCTAATGGGCACTGCATCCTCCGTCACAACATACTGCATGCACCTTGTGGGACACTGCATCCATTGCCTGGGCACTGCATCCACGTTCTTGGACAATGCAGTTGACACTGCAACCACTTCAGGGACACTGCATAGAGCTGAAGTCGCACTGCAGGTGCACTGCATTCAGCACAGGCTGACTGCATCAACCTCCGTGGGCACTGCATCTTCCACCACAATGTACGACATCCACCTTGTGGGACACGGCAACTACTGCATGGCCACTGCATCAACATTCAGGGAACTGAAGGGGGCACTGCAACCACTGCAACATCCTTGTATCCACCTTCATGGGCCCTGAATCCTCCATCACAACATACTGCATCCACCTTGTGGGACACTGCATCCACTGCATGACTACTGCATCCACATTCCCGGACAATGCGGGGAGCACTGCAAGCACTGCAGGGACACTGCATCCACCTTCATGAGAACTGCATCATCCGTCATAACATATTGCATCCACCTTGTGGGACACTGCATCCACTGCCTGGGCACTACATCCACATTCCCAGACAATGCACTGGGCACTGCAACCACTGCAGCAACACTGCATCCAGCTGAAGTGGCACTACAGGCGCACTGCCATCCCTGCAGGATCACTCCATTCACCTTCATCGGTACTGCATACTACAACACACCACAATGCCTCTACATTGTGGTACACTGCATCCACTGCATGAGCACTGCATCCACATTCCAAGACAATGCAGGGGGCATTGCAACCACTGCAGGGACACTGCATCCAGCTGAATTGGCACTGAAGGTGTTCTGCAATCACTGCGGGCTCACTGCATCCAACTCCAGGGATCTGCATCCTCTGTCACAACATATGGCCAACAACATTTGGTACTCTGCATCCACGACATGGGCAATGCATCCATATTCATGGACACAGAACGGGGCACTGCATCCACTGCAGGGACTCTGCAGCCAGTTCAAGTGACACTGCAAGTTCACTGCAATGACTGCAGGATCACTGCATCTTCCTACATGGGCACTGCATCCTCCGTCACGACATACTGCATAAACATTTAGGTACACTGTATCCACTGCATGGTCACTGCATCCACATTCCAGGACAATGCTGGGGGCATTGCAACCACTGCAGGGACACTGCATCCAGCTTCAGTGGCACTGAAGGTGTACTGCAACCCCTGCCGTGTCACTGCATCCAACCCGTGGCAACTGCATCCTCTGTCACAACATACGGCAACCAACTTTTGGTAGTCTGCATCCACTACATGGGCACTGAAGCCACATTCAGGGACACAGAACGGGACACTGCAACCACTGCAGGGACACTGCAGCCAGCTGAAGTGGCACTGCAGGTTCACTGCAATGACTGCAGGATCACTGCATCATCCTTCATGATCACTGAATCCTCCAAAACATCATAAGTCATACACATTGAGGGACACTGCATCCACTGCATGAGCACTGCATCCACATTCAGATAAACTGCAGGGGGCACTGCAACCACTGTAGGATCACTGCATTCACCTTCATGAGCACTGCATCCTCCATCACAACATACTGCATGCACATTGTGGGACACTGCATCCACTGCATGGGCACTGCATCCAGGTTCAGGGACACTGCAGTTGGCTCTGCAAACACTGCAGCAACACTGCATCCAGCTGAAGTTGCACTGCAAGTGCACTGCAAAGACTGCAGGCTCACTGCATCCACCTTCGTGGGCACTGCATCCTCGGACAAAACATACAGCATAGGCCTTGTGAGACAACGCATCCACTGCATGACCCCTGCATCCACATTCCAGGACAATGGCGGGGGCATAATAACCACAGCAGGGACACAGCATCCACCTTCATGGGCACTGCATAGCTCGTCACAACATACTGCATAAACCATTAGGTACACTCCACCCACTGCATGGGCACTGCATTCACCTTGAGAGACGCAGAAGGCGACACTGCAACCCTGCATGGACACTGCTTTGAGCTGATGTGGAAATGCAGATGCACTACAATCACTGCAGGCTCACGGAATCCACCTTCATGGGCACTGCATCCTCCATTACAATAGAGTGCCTCTACCTTGTGGGACGCAGCATGCAGTGAATGGGCACTGCATCCACATTCAGGGAAACTCTAGGGGGCACTTCAACAACACACGTTCAACACATCCACCTTCATGGGCACTCCATCCTCCATCACAACATACTACATAAACCTTTAGGTACAAGGCATTCACTGCTTGGGCACTGCATTCACATTCAGGGAGACATAAGGTGGCACTTTAAACACTGCAGCAACAATGTTCCAGCTGATGTGGAAATGCAGACACACTGCAATGACTGCAGGATCACTGCATCCACTGCATGTTCACAGCATCCAAATTGAGGGACACAGCAGGGTGCATAGCAAGCACTGCCGGATCACTGCATCCACCTTCATGGGCACTGCATCCTCCATCCCAACATACTGCATCCACCTTGTGGGACACTTCATGCACTGCAGGCGCACTGCATTCAGCACAGGCTCACTGCATCCACCTTCGTGGGCACTGCATCTTCCATCACAACTTATGACATCCAGCTTGTGGGACACTGCAACTAATGCATGGGCACTGCATCCACATTCAGGGAACTGCAATCACTTCAGGCTCACTGCATCCAACTTCGTTGGCACTGCATCCTCCATCACTGCATACCGCATCCACCTTGTGGGACACTGCATGCACTGCATGGGCACTGCATCCACATTCAGGGAAACTGTAGGGAGCACTGCAACCACTGCATGTTCACCACATCCACCTTCATGGGCACTGCATCCTCTGACTAAACATACTGCATCTACCTTGTGAGACACTGCATCCACTACATGACCCCTGCATCCACATTCCAGCACAATGCTGGGGGCCCTTCAACCACTGCAGTGACACTGCATCCACCTTCATGTGCACTGCATGCTCTGTCCCAACATACTTCATAAACCTTTAGGGACACTGCCTCCACTGCATGTGCACTGCATTCACCTTCAGGGACACAGAAGGCAGCACTGCAACCACTGCAGAAACACTGCTTCCACCTGATGAGGAAATACAGGTGCACTGCAATCACTGCAGGATCACTGCATCCACTGCATGTTCACAGCATCCACATTCAAGGGCACAGAAGGGTGCATGGCAACCACTGCAGGGATACTGCATCCAGATGAAGTGGCACTGCAGGTGCACTGTAATGACTGGAGGATCACTGCATCGTCCTTCATGGGCACTGAAGCCTCCATCACAACATACTGCATGCACCTTGAGTCGCAATGCAGACACTGCATGGGCACAGCATCCACTTTCGTGGAAGTGGCAGGGGGCTCTGCAACCACTGCAGCTGCACAGCATCCAGCTGAAGTGGCACTGCACGCACACTGCAATCACTGAAGATTCACTTCATCCACTGCATAGGCACAGCATCAACATTTCAGGACAATGCCTGGGCACTGCAACCAGTGGAGGGACACTGCATCCCACTTCAGGGGCACTGCATCCTCCAACAAAACATACTGCATCCACCTTGTGGGACACTGCATCCACTGCCTGGGTACTGCATCCAAATTTCCGGACAATGCAGGGGGCAATGCAACCACTGCAGCAAAACTGCATCCAGCTGAATTGGCACTGCAGGCGCACTGACCTCAACGCAGGGTCACTACATTCACTTTCATCGGCACTGCATACTACAACACACCACAATGCCTCCACATTGTGGGACACTGCATCCACTGCATGAGCACTGCATACACATTCCAGGACAATGCTGGGGGCATTACAACCACTCTAGGGACACTGCATTATGATGAAGTGGCACTTCAGGTGCACTGTAATGACAGCAGGATCACTGCATCGTCCTTCATGGGCACTGAATCCTACTTCACAACATACTGCATCCACCTTGAGACACACTGCAGACACTGCATGGGCACAGCTTCCACATTCACGGACATGGCAGTGGCCTCTGCAACCAGTGCAGCTACACTGCATCCAGCTGAAGTCGCACTGCAGGTGCAGTGAATTCAGCACAGGCTCACTGCATCTCACCTCCGTGTGCACACCATCTTCCATCACAACATATGACATCCATCTTGTGGGACACTACATTTACTGCATGGGCACTGCATCCACATTCCGGGAACTGTAGGGGCACTGCAACCACACAGGTTCACCGCATCCACCTTCATGGGCACTGCATCCTCCATCACAACATACTGCATAAACCTTTAGGTACACTTCATTCACTGCATGAGCCCTGCATTCACATTCAGGGACATTGAAGGCGGCACTTCAACCCGTCAATGGACACTCCTTCCAGCTGATGTGGAAATGCAGGCACACTGCAATCACTACAGGATCACTGCATCCACTGCATGTTCATAGCATCAACATCCAGGGACACAGCAGGGTGCACTGCAAACAGTGTGGGATCACTGCATCCACCTTCATGGGCACTGCATCTTCCGTCACAACATACTGCATGCACCTTGTGGAAAGACGCATACAAAGCCTGGGCACTGCATCCAAAGTCAGGGACAATGCAGGGGGCATGGCAACCACTGCAGGGACACTGCATCCTGATGAAGTGGCACTTCAGGTGCACTGCAATGACTGCAGGATCACTGCATCATCCTTCATGGGCACTGAATCCTACTTCACAACATACTGCATCCACCTTGGTTCACACAGCAGACATTGCATGGGCACAGCATCCAAATTCAGAGACATGGCAAGGGGCACTGCAATCACTGCAGCGAATCTGGATCCAGCTGAAGTGGCACTGCATGCACACTGCAATCACTGCAGCATCACTGCATCTGCCTTCATGGGTACTGCTTCCTCCATGACAGCATACACCATCACTGCATGAGCACTGAATCCACATTCAGGGTCACTGCATCCAGTTGAATTGACACTGCAGGTGCACTGCAATGAATGCAGGATCCCTGCATCCTCCTTCATGCGTACTGCATCCTACTTCATAACATACTGCATCCACCTTGGGTCACACTGCAGAGGCTGCAGGGCCCTGCATCCACTTTAAGAGAGAGTGCAGTGGGCTCTGCAACCACTGCAGCAACACTGCATTCAGATGAAGTGGCACTGGAGGTGCACTGCAATCACTGAATGTTCAGTGCATCCCCTGCTTGTTCACTGCATCCACATTCAGGGACACTGCATTCTGCACGGAAACCACTGCAGGATCACTGCATCCACCTTCATGGACACTGCTTCCTCCAACACAACATACTTCATATACATTCAGTGACACTGCAGCCATTGCAGGGGAACTGCATCCACGTTCAGGGACAGTGCAACAGGCACTGCAACCACTGCAGGGACTCTGGATCCACCTGAAGTGGAACCTCAGATGCACTGCCATCAATGCTGGATCACTGCATCCGCCATCATGGGCACTCCATTCTCCATGACAACACACATCATCACTGCCTGAGCACTGAATCCACGTTCAGGAACACTGAATCCAGAAGAATGGACACTGCAGGTGCACTGCAATGAATGCAGGATCACTGCAGCCTCCTTCATGGGTACTGCATCCTACTTCACAACATACTGCATCCACCTTGGGTCACACTGCAGAGGCTGCAAGGGCCCTACATCCACATTCAAAGAAAGGGCAGTGGGCTCTGCAACCACTGCAGCAACACTGCATTCAGCTGAAGTGACACTGAAGGTGCACTGCAATCACTGAATGTTCAGTACGTCCACTGCTTGTTCACTGCATCCACATTCAGTGACACGGCAGTGTGCACGGAAACCACTGCAGGATCACTGCATCCACCTTCATGGGCACTGCATCCTCTGTCACAACATACTGCATCCAACTTGTCTGACACTGCATCCACTGCATGGGCACTGAATCCACATTCAGGGAACTTGAAGGGGGCACGGCATCAACAGCAGGATCACCGCATCCACCTTCATGGGCACTGCATCCTCCATTACAACATACTGCATCTGCCTTGTGGGACACTGCATCCACTGCATGGGCACTGCATCCAGAATCAGGGACACAGAAGGGGGCACGACAACCAGTGCAGGAACACTGCATGCACCTTCATGGGCACAGCATCGTCTGTCACAACATAAGACATCCACCTTGTGTGACACTGCAACTACTGCATGGGCACTGCATCCACATTCTGGAACTGTAGGGGGCACTGCAACCACTGCAGCATCACTTAATTCAGCTGAAGCGGCACTGCAGGTGCACTGCCATCACTGCAGGATCACTGCAGTCACCTTCATCGGCACAGCATACTACAACACACAAGAATGCCTCCACATTGTGGGACACTGAATCCACTGCATGAGCACTGCTTCCACATTCCAGGACAATGCAGTGGACATTGCAACCACTGCAGGGACACTGCATCCTCCTTCATGGGCACTGCATCCTCCGTCACAATATACTGCATCTGGCGTCTGTGACACTGCACCCATTGCATGGGCACTGCAGTCACGTTCAGGGACAGGGCAACAGGCACTGAAACCACTGCAGGGACTCTGGATCCAGCTGAAGTGGTACTGCAGGTGCAGTGCAATCACTGCAGGATCACTGCATCTGCTTTCATGGACACTGCCTGCTCCATTTCAACATACTTCATTACTGCATGAGCACTGTATCCAAATTCAGGGACAGTGCATGTTGCACTGCAGCGACTGCAGGGACACGGCATCCACCTGATGTGGCACTGCATGCGCACTGCAACCAATGCAGGATCACTGCATCCACATTCATGGGCACTGCATCCTCTGTCACAAAATTCCACATCCATCTTTTGGTACTCTGCATCCACTATATGCGCACTGCATTAGTATTCAGAGACTCAGAATGGGAGCACTGCAACCACTGCAGGCATACTGCAGCCAGCTGAAGTGGCACTGCAGGTGCACTGCAATCACTGCAGAATCACTGCATCCTCCTTCATCGGCAATGCATCTTCTGTCATAAGATAATGCATCCACCATTTGGGTCACTGAATCCACTGCAAGGGCACTGCATCCACATTCAGTGATAATACAGGGGGCACTGCAAAAACTACAGGGACACTCCATCCACCTTCATAGGCAGTGCATCCTCCGTGACAACATACTGCATAAACCTTTAGGTACACTGCCTCCACTGCATAGGCACTGCATTCATCTTCAGGGACACAGAAGTCGGCACTGCAACCACTGCAGCAACACTGCTTCCAGCTAAAGTGGCACTGCAGGCACACTGCCATCACTGCTGGATCATTGCATCCACCTTCCTCAGCACTGCATACTACAACACACCACAATGCCTCCACCATGTGGGACACTACATCCACTGCATGAGCACTGCATCCACATTCCAAGTAAATGCAGTGGGCATTGCAACCACTGCAGGGACACTGCATCCAGCTGAAGTGGCACTGCAGGTGTACTGCAGTCACTGCCGGCTCACTGCATCCAACTCGTGGGCACTGCATCCTCTGTGACAACATATGGAACGGAAACCAACTTTTGGTACTCTGCATCTTCTGCATTGGCAATGCATCCACATTCAGGGACACAGAAGGGGGCGTGCAACCACTGCAGGGACACTGCAGCCAGCTGAAGAGGCACTGCAGGTGCACTGCAATGACTGCAGGATCACTGCATCCTTCTTCATGATCACTGAATCCTCCAACACAACATAGGGCATCGACCTTGAGGGAAACAGAGTCCAGTGCATGACCACTGTATCCACTTTCAGGTAAACTGTAGAGGCAGTGCAACCACTGCAGGATCACTGCATCCACCTTCATGGGCACTGCATCCTCCGTCACAACATACTGCATAAACAATTAGGTACACTGAATTCACTGCATGGGCACTGCATTCACCTTCAGGAACACATAAGGTGGCACTGCAACCACTGCAGGATCACGGCACCTGCCTTCATGGGCAATGCATCCTCCATCACAACATACATCATCAATGCATGAGCACTGAATCCACATTCAGGGACACTGCATCCAGATGAATTGACACTTCAGGTGCACTGCAATGAATGCAGGATCACTGCATCCTCCTTTATGGGTACTGCATCCTACTTCACAACATACTGCATCCAACTTGTGTGACACTGCATCCACTGCCTGGGCACTGCATCTGCATTGCTGGAAAACGCAGGCAGCACTGCAAACACTGCAGGGACACAGTATACAGTTGAAGTGGCACTGCAGGCCCACTGCAATCACTGCAGACTCACTGCATTCACAGTCGTGGGCACTGCATCTTCCATGACAACATTCTGCATCCACCTTGTGTGACACTGCATCCACTGCATGGGCACTGCATCCAGGTTCAGGGAACCTGAAGGGGACACTGCAATAACTGCAGAATCACCGCATCCACCTTCATGGGCACTGCATCCTATTTCACAACATACTGCATCCAACTTTTGTGACACTGCATACACTGCCTGGGCACTGCATCCACATTCCTGGACAATGCAGGCAGCACTGCAATGACTGCAGCGACAGTGTATGCAGCTAAGTAGAACAGCAGGTACACCACAATCACTGAATGTTCACTGCATCCACTTCATGTTCACTGCATCCACATTCAGGGAAACTACAGTGTGCACGGAAACCACTGCAGGATCACTGCATCCACCTTAATGGGCTCTGCATCCTCTGTCAAAACATACTGCATGTACCTTCAGTGACACTGCAGCCATTGCATGGGCACTGCAGCCATGTTCAGGGACAGGGCGACAGGCACTGCAAGCACTGCAGGGACTCTGGATCCAGCTGAAGTGGCACTGCAGGTGCACTGCAATCACTGCAGGATCACTGCATCCACATTCATGGGCACTGCATCCTCCATTACCACATACTGCATCTGCCTTGTGTGACACTGCATCCACTGCATGGGAGCTGCATCCACAATGAGGCACACAGAAGGGTGCACGACAACCAGTGCAGGATCACTGCATGCACCTTCATGCGCACTGCATCCTCTGTCACAACACGCCCCATCCATCTTTTGGTACTCTGTATCCACTGCATGGGCACTGCATTTGTATTCAGGGACACAGATGTCGGCACTGCAACCACTGCAGGCACACTGCAGCCAGCTGAAGTGGCACTGCAGGTGAATTGCAATCACTGCAGAATCACTGCATCCTCCTTCATGGGCAATGCATCAGCCGTGATAACATACTGCATCCACCTTGTGGGGCACTGAATCCACTGCAGGGGCACGGCATTCTCATTCGGGGACCCTGCAGGGGGCACTGCAACCCCTGCAGGGTCACTGCATCCACCTTCATGGGCACTGCATCCTCCGTCACAACGTACTGCATCTACCTTCAGTGACACTGCCGCCATGGCATGGGCACAGCAACCAAGTTCAGGGACAGGTCAACAGGAACTCCAACCACTGCAGGGACTCTGGATCCAGCTGAAGGGGCACTGCAGGCGCACTGCAATCACTGCAGTATCACTGCATCTGCCTTCACGGGCACTACATCCTCCATCACAACATACATCATCACTGCATGTGCACTGCATGCAATTTCAGGGACAGTGCAGGCTGCACTGCAGTGAATGAAGGGACACGCATATAGCTGAAGTGGCACTGCATGCGCAATGCAACCACTGCAGCTTTGCTGCATGCACTGCATGTGCACTGCATCCACACTCAGGGAACCTGAAGGGGGCACTGCAACAACTGCAGGATCACCGCATCCACATTCATGTGCACTGCATCCCGCATTACAACACACTACATCTGCCTTGTGGGAGACTGCATCCACTGCATGGGCACTGCATCCACAATCAGGGACACAGAAGGGGGCATGACAACCAGTGCAGGAACACTGCATGCACCGTCATGGACACTGCATCATCTGTCACAACATACCACATCCATCTTTTGGTACTCTGCATACATTGCATGGGCACTTCATTCGTATTCAGAGACACAGAAGGGGGCACAGCAACCAGTGCAGGCGCACTGCAGCCAGCTGAAGTGTCACTGCAGGTGCTTTGCAATCACTGCAGAATCACTGCATCCTCCTTCATGGGCAATGCATCATCCGTGATAACATACTGAATCCACATTGTGGGGCACTGAATCCACTCCAAGGGCATGGCATTCTCATTCAGGGACCCAGCAGGGGCACTGCAACCACTGCAGGATCACTGCATCCACCTTCATGGACACTGCTTCCTCCAACACAACATACTTCATATACCTTCAGTGACACTGCAACCATTGCATGGGCACTGCAAGCACATTCAGGGACAGTGCAACAGTCACTCCATCCACTACAGGGATACTGGATCCACCTGAAGTGGCTCTGCAGATGTACTGCTATCACTGCTGGATTACTGGCTCTGCGTTCATGGGCACTTCATCCTCCATCACAACATATATCATCATGGCATGAGCACTGAACCCACATTAGGGACACTGCCTCCAGATGAATTGACACTGCAGATGCACTGCAATGAATGCAGGATCACTGCATCCTCCTTCAGGGGTCCTGCATCCTACTACACAACATACTGCATCCACCTTTGGTCACACTACAGAGGGTGCATGGGCCCTGCATCCACATTCAGAGACACTGCAGTGGGCTCTGCAACCACTCCAGCAACACTGAATTCAGCTGAAGTGGCACTGTGGGTGCACTGCAATCACTGTAGAATCACTGCATCCTCCTTCATGGGCAATGCATCATCCGTCATAAGATACTGCATCCACCTTGTGGGGAACTGAATCCACTGCAAGGGCACGGCATTCTCATTCAGGGACCCTTCAGGGGGCACTTACACCACTGAAGGATCACTGCATCCACCTTCATGGCCAGTGCTTCCTCCAATACAACATGCATCATCACTGCATGAGCACTGAATCCACATTCATGGTCACTGCATTCAGATGAATTGACACTGCAGGTGCACTGCAATGAATGCAGGATCACTGCATCCTCCTTCATGGGCACTGCATCCTACTTCACAAAATCCTGCATCCACCTTGGGTCACACTGCAGAGGCTGCATGGGCCCTGCATCCACATTCAGAAACAATGCAGTGGGCTCTGCAACCACTGCAGCAACACAACATTCAGGTGAAGGGGCACTGCAGGTGCACTGCAATCACTGAATTTTCACTGCATCCAATTCATGTTCACTGCATCCTCATTCAGGAACACTACAGTGTGCATGGAATCCACTGCCGGATCACTGCATCCACCTTCATGGGCACTGCATCCTGTGTCACAACATACTGTACCCCTCTTGTGTGACACTACATCCACTGCCTGGGCACTGCATCCGCATTCCCTGACAATGCAGGCAGCAGTGCAACCACTGCAGGGACACAGTATACAGTTGAAGTGGCACTGCAGGCCCACTGCAATCACTGCAGTCTCACTGCATTCACAGCCCTGGGCACTGTACCTACCGTGACAACATACCGCATCCACATGTGCGACACTGCAACCACTGCATGAGCACTGCATCCAGATTCAGGGAACCTGAAGGGGACACTGCAACAGCTCCAGGATCACCGCATCCACATTCATGGGCACTGCATCCACAATCAGGGAAACAGCATGGGGCACGACAACCAGTGCATTAACACTGCATGCACCTTCATGGGCAATGCATCATCCATCATAACATACCGCATCTACATTCAGTGACACTGCAGCCATTGTATCGGCACTGCAGCCACGTTCTGGAACAGTGCAACAGGCACTGCAACCAATGCAGTGACTCTGGTTCCAGCGGAGGTGGCACTGCAGGCGCACTGCAATCACTGCAGGATCACTGCATCTGCCTTCATGGGCACTGCATCCTCCATCACAACATCCTCCATCACTGCATGAGCACTGCATGCAAATTCAGGGACAGTGCAGGTTGCAATGCAGTGACTGCAGGGACTCTGCATCCAGTTGAAGTGGCACTGCATGCGCAGTGCAACCACTGCAGGATCACTGCTTCCACATTCATGGGCACTGCATCCTATCTCTCAACATGCCACATCCATCATTTGGTACTCTACATCCACTGCATAGGCTGTTCATTCATATTTAGAGACACAGAAATGGGCACTGCAACCCCTGCAGGAACACTGCAGCCAGCTGAAGTGGCACTGCAGATGCACAGCAATCACTGCATCTTCCATCACGGGCAATGTATCATCCGTCATATCATACTGCATCCACCTTGTGGGGCACTGAATCCACTCCAAGGGCATGGCATTCTCATTCAGGGACCCTGCAGGGGGCACTGCAACCACTGCAGGATCACTTCATCTACCTTCATGGCCACTGCTTCCTCCAACACAAAGTACTGCATCTACCTTCAGTGACACTGTAGCCATTGCATGGGCCTTGCAGGCGCGTTCAAGGACACTGCAACAGACACAGCAGCCCCTGCAGGGACTCTGGATCCAGCTGAAGTGGCACTGCAGGCGCACTGCAATCACTGCAGGATCACTGCATCTGCCTTCATGGGCACTGCATCCTCCATCACAACATACATCATCATGGCATGAGCACTGAATCCACATTCAGGGACACTGCATCCAGATGAATTGACACTGCAGGTGCACTTCAATGAATGCAGGATCACTGCATCGTCCTTCATGGGTACTGCATCCTACTTCACAACATCTTGCATCCACCTTGGGTCACACTGCAGAGGCTGCATGGGCCCTGCATCCACATTCAGAGACACTGCAGTGGGCTCTGCAACCACTGCAGCAACACTGCATTCATCTGAAGTGGCACTGCAGGTGCACTGCAATCACTGAATGTTCACTGCATCCACCTGCATGTTCATTGCATCCACATTCAGGGACACTACAGTGTGCACGGAAACCACTTCAGGATCACTGCATCCACCTTCATGGGCACTGCATCCTCTGTCACAACATACTGCATCCAACTTGTGTGACACTTCATTCATTGCCTGAGCACTGCATCCGCATTCCTGGATAATGCAGGCAGCACTGCCACCACTGCAGGGACACTGTATACTGTTGAAGTGGCACTGCAGGCGCTCTGCCATCACTGCAGTCTCACTGCATTCACAGTCGTGGGCATTGCATCTCCCATCAAAACACACTGCATCCACCTTGTGCAACACTGCATCCACTGCATGGGCACTGCATCCACATTCAGGGAACCTGAAGGGGAAACAGCAACAATTGCAGGATCACCGCATCCACCATCAGGGGCACTGCATCCTCCACTACAACATACTGCAACTGCCTTGTGGGACACTGCATTGGCACTGCATGCACAATCAGGGACACAGAAGGGGACACGACAACCAGTGCAGGAAGACTGCATCCACCTTCATGGGCACTGCATCATCCGTCACAACATACTGCATGCACCTTGTGGGACACTGCATCCAATGCCTGGGTACTGCATCCATGTTCTCAGACAATGCAGTGGGCACTGCAACCACTGCAGGGACACTGCATACAGCTGAAGTCGCACTGCAGGAGCCGTGCATTCAGCACAAGCTCACTGCATCCACTGCCTGGACACTGCATCCACATTCCCGGACAATGCAGGGGGCACTGCATCCACTGCACCAACACAGCATCCAGATGAATTGGAACTGCAGGCGCACTGCCATCACTGCAGGATCACTGCATTCACCTTCATTTGCACTGTATACTACAACACACCACAATGCCTCCACATTGTGGAACACTGCATCCACTGCATGAGCACTGCATCCACATTCAGGGAGACACAAGGGGGCACTGCAACCACTGCAGGGACACTGCATCCCCCTTCATGGGCACTGCATCCTCCATCACAACATACTGCATACACCTTTAGGAACACTGCATCCACTGCATGGGTACTGCATTCATCTTCAGTGACACAGAAGGCAGCACTAAAACCCCTACAGGGAACCTGCATCCAGCTGGTGTGAAAATGCAGGCGCACTGCAATCACTGCAGGATCACTGCATCCACAGCATGTTCAGAGCTTGCACATTCAGGGAAACAGCAGGGTGTACCGCAACCACTGCCAGATCACTGCATCCACCCTCATGGGCACTGCTTCATCCGTTACAACATTCTGCATGCACCATGTGGGACACTGCATCCAATGCCTGGGCACTGCATCCACATTCTCACTCAATGCAGTGGACACTGCAACCACTACAGGGACACTGCATATAGCTGAAGTTGCACTGCAGGCGCACTGCATTCAGCACAGGTTCACTGCATCCACCTCCGTGGGCACTGCATCCTCCGACAAAACATACTGCAACTGGCTTTGAGACACTGCATCCACTGCATGGGGACTGCATCCACTTTCAGGGACACTGCAGTTGGCTCTCCAACCACTGCAACAATACTGCATCCAGCTGAATTGGCACTGCAAGCGCACTGCATTAACTGCAGGCTCACTGCATCCACCTTTGTGGGCAGTGCATTCTCCATCACAACATACCACATCCACCTTGAGTCACACTGCAGACACTGCTTGGGCACAGCATCCACATTCAGGAAAATGGCAGGGGGTGTGACCCTCTGCAGCTACATTGCATCCAGCTGAACTGGCACTGCTGGCGCACTGCAATCACTGAAGAGTCACTGCATCCACTGCATAGGCACTGCATCAACATTTCAGTACAATGCCGAGGGCACTGCAACCACTGGAGGAACACTGCATCCCCCTTCATGGGCCCTGCATCCTCCGTCACAACATACTACATAAACCTTTAGGTACACTGCATCCACTGCATGGGCACTGCATTCATGTTCAGTGACACAGAAGGTGGCATTGCAACCACTGTTCAACACTGCATCCAGCTGAAGTGGCACTGTAGGTGCGCTGCCATCACTGCAGGATCACTGCATTCACCTTCATCGGCAATGCATGCTACAACACACCACAATGCCTCCACATCGTGGGACACTGCATCCACTGCATGAGCACTGCATCCACATTCCAGGACAATGCAGAGGGCATTGCAACGACCGCAGGTACTCTGCGTCCAGATGAAGTGGCACTACAGGTGCACTGCAATGTCTGCAGGATCACTGCATGGTTCTTCATGGGCACAGAATCCTGTTTCACAACATACGGCATCCACCTTGAGTCACACTGCAGACACTGCATAGGCACAGCATCCCCATTCAGGGACATTGCAGGAGATCTGAACCACAGCAGCTACACTGCATCCAGGTGAAGTGGCACTGCAGGCTCACTGCAATCACTGAAGATTCACTGCATCCACTGCATAGGCACTGCATCAATATTTCAGGACAATGCCGGGGGCACTGCAACCACTGGAGGGGCACTGCATCCACCTTCATGGGCACTGCATCCTCCGTCACAACATACTGCATAAACCTTTAGGCACACTGCATCCACTGCATGTGCACTGCATTCACCTTCAGCGACAAAGAAGGCCACACTGCAACCCCTGTAGGGACACTGCTTCCAGCTGATGTGGAAATGCAGGCGCACTGCAATCACTGCAGGATCACTGCATCCACAGCATGTTCAGAGCTTGCACATTCAGGGAAACAGCAGGGTGTACCGCAACCACTGCAGAATCACTGCATCCACTGCATGTTCACAGCATCCACATTCAGGGACACAGCAGGGTGCACTGCAACCACTGATGGATCACTGCATCCACCCTCATGGGCACTGCATCCTCCATTACAACATACTGCATCTGCCTTGTGGGACACTGCATCCAATGCATGGGCACTGCATCCACAATCAGGGACACAGAAGGGGGCACGACAACCAGTGCAGGAACACTGCATGCACCTACTTGTGCAATGCATCATCCGTCATAACATACTGCATCCACCTTATGGGGCACTGAATCCACTGCAAGGGAATGGCATTCTCATTCAGGGACCCTGCAGGGGGCACTTCAACCACTGCAGGATCACTGCGTCCACCTTCATGGCCACTTCATCCTCCGTCACAACATTGTGCATCTAGATTCAGTGACACTGCAGACATTGCATGTGCTGCAGCCATGTTCAGGGACAGGGCAACAGGCACTGCAACCACTGCAGGATCGCTGGGTGTAGCTGCAGGGGCACGACAGGTGCACTGCAATCACTGCATCTGCCTTCATGGGCACTGCATCCTCCATCACAACATACTTCATCACTGCATGTGCACTGCATCCAAATTCATGGACAGTGCAGGTTGCACTGCAGCGACTGCAGGGACACTGCATCCAGCTGAAGTGGCACTGCATGCACAGTGCAACCACTGCAGGATCACTGCATGCACATTCATCGGCACTGCATCCTCTGTCACAACATACCACATCCATATTTTCTGTACTCTGCATCCACTGCATGGGCACTGCATGCGTATTCAGGGACACAGATGTCGGCACTGCAACCCCTGCAAGCACACTGCAGCCAGCTGAAGTGGCACTGCAGGTGCACTGCAATCACTGCAGAATTACTGCATCTTCCTTCATGGGCAATGCATCATCCATCATAACATACTTCATCCACCTTGTAGGGCACTGAATCCACTGCAAGGGCACGGGATTCTCATTCAGGGACGCTGCAGTGGGCACTGCAACCACTGCAGGATCACTTCATCCACCTTCACGGCCATTGCTTCCTCCAACACAACATACTGCATCGACCTTCAGTGACACTGCAGCCATTGCATGGGCACTGCAGCCACGTTCAGGGACAGTGCAACAGGCACTGCAACCCCTGCATTGACTCTGGAACCAGCTGAAGTGGCACTGCATGTGCCCTGCAATCACTGCAGGATCACTGCATCTGCCTTCCCGGGCACTGCATCCTCCATGACAACATACATCATCACTGCATGAGCACTGAATCCACATTCAGGGACACTGTATCCAGATGAATTGACACTGCAGGTGCACTGCAATGAATGCAGCATCACTGCATCCTCCTTCATGGGTACTGCATCCTACTTCACAACATATTGCATTCACCTTGGGTCACACTGCAGAGGCTGCATGGGCCCTGCATCCACATTGAGAGACACTGCAGTGGGCTCTGCAACCACTGCAGCAACACTGCATTCATCTGAAGTGGCACTGCAGTTGCACTGCAATCACTGAATGTTCAGTGCATCCACTGCTTGTTCACTGCATCCACATTCAGGGACACTACAGTGTACTCGGAAACCACTTCAGGATCACTGCATCCACCTTCATGGGCACTGCATCCTCTGTCACAACATACTGCATCCAACTTGTGTGACACTGCATACACTGCCTGGGCACTGCATCCACATTCCCGGACAATGCAGGCAGCACTGCAACCACTGCAGGCACAGTGTATGCAGCTGAAGTGGCATGGCAGGTGCACTGCAATCACTGAATGTTCACAGCATCCAATTCATGTTCACTGCATGCACATTTAGGGACACTACAGTGTGCACGGAAACCACTGCTGGATCACTGCATCCACCTTCATGGGCACTGCATCCTATGTCACAACATACTGCATCCAACTTGTGTGACACAGCATCCACTGCCTTGTCATTGCATCTGCATTCCTGGACAATGCTGGCAACACTGCAACCACTGCAGGGACACTGTATCCACAATCAGGGACACAGAAGGTGGCACAACCAGTGCAGGAACACTGCATGCCATGTCATGGGCACTGCATTCTCTGCCACAACATATCACATCCATCTTTTGGTACTCTACATCCACTTCATGGGCACTGCATTCGTATTCAGAGATACAGAGGGGGCACTGCAACCACTGCAGGCACACTGCAGCCAGCTGAATTGTCACTGCATGTGCACTGCAATCACTGCAAAATCACTGCATCCTCCTTAATGGGCAATGCATCATCCATGATAACATACTGCATCTACCTTCAGCGACACTGCATCCACTGCAAGGGCATGGCATTCTCATTCAGGCACCTTGCAGGGGGCACTGCAACCACTGCAGGATCACTGCATCCACCTTCATGGGCACTGCATCCTCCATCACAACATACTGCATCTACCTTCAGTGACACTGCAACCATGGCATCGGCACTGCAGCCAAGTTCAGGGACACTGCAACAGGCACTCCAACCCCTGCAGGCACTCTGGATCCAGCTGAAGTGGCACTACAGGCACACTGCAATCACTGCAGTATCACTGCATCTGCCTTCATGGGCACTGCATCCTCCATCACAACATATATCATCACTGAATGAGCACTGCATACAGTTTCAGGGACAGTGCAGGTTGCCCTGCAGCGACTGAAGGGACACGCATACAGCTGAAGTGGCACTGCATGTGCACTGCAACCACTGCAGGATCACTGCATCCATTGCATGGGCAGTGCATCCACATTCAGGGAACCTGAAGGGGGCACCGCAACAACTGCAGGATCACCGCATCTACCTTCATGGGCACTGGATCCTCCATTACAACACACTGCATCTGCCTTGTGGGACACTGCATCCAATGCATGGGCACTGCATCCACAATCAGGGACACAGAAGGGGGCATGACAACCAGTGCAGGAACACTGCATGCACCGTCATGGGCACTGCATCATCTGTCACAACATACCACATCCATCTTTTGGTACTCTGCATCCACTGCATGGGCACTGCATTCGTATTCAGAGACACAGAAGAGGGCACTGCAACGACTGCAGGCACACTGCAGCCAGCTGAAGTGGCACTGCAGGTGCGCTGCAATCACTGCAGAATCACTGCATCCTCCTTCATGGGCAAAGCATCAAACGTGATAACATACTGCATGCACTTTGTGTGGCACTGAATCCACTGCAGGGGCATGGCATTCTCATTCGGGGACCCTGCATGGGGCACTGCAACCACTGCATGATCACGGCATCCTCCTTCATGGGTACTGCGTCCTACATCACAACATACTGCACCCACCTTGGGTCACACTGCAGAGGCTCCACGGGCCCTGCATCCACATTCAGAGACACTACAGTGTGGACGGAAACCACTGCAGGATCACTACATCCAACTTCATGAGCACTGCATCCTCTGTCACAACATACTGCATTGAACTTGTGTGACACTGTATCCACTGCCTGGGCACTGCATCAGCATTCCTGGACAATGCAGGCAGCACTGCATCCACTGCAGGGACACTGTATGGAGTTGAAGTGGCCCTGAAGGTGCACTGCAATCACTGAATGCTCACTGCATTCACTTCATGTTCACTGCATCAACATTCAGGGACACTGCAATGTGCACGGAAACCCCTGCAGGATCACTGCATCCACCTTCATGGGCACTGCATCCTCTGTCATAACATACTGCATCCAACTTGTGTGACACTGCATCCACTGCCTGGGCACTGCATCTGCATTACCGGACAATGCTGGCAGCACTGCAACCAGTGCAGGGACACAGTATACAGTTGAAGTGGCACTGCAAGGCGCACTGCAATCACTGCTCTATCACTGCTTTCACAGTCGTGGGCATGCATCTTCCGTCACAACATACTGCATCCACCTTGTGCAACACTGCATCCACTGCATGGGCACTACATCCTCCATTACAACATACTGCATCTGCGTTGTGGGACAATGCATCCACTGCATGGGCTCTGCATCCACAATCAGGGACACAGAAGGGGGCACGACAACCAGTGCAGGAACACTGCATGCACCTTCATTGGCAATGCATCATCCGTCATAACATACTTCATCCACCTTGTGGGTCACTGAATCCACTGCAAGTGCACGGCATTCTCATTTGGGGATGCTGCAGGGGGCACTGAAACCACTGCAGGATCACTGCATCCATCTTCATGGCCACTGCTTCCTACAACACAACATACTGCATCTACCTCTGTGACACTGTAGCCATTGCATGGGCACGGCAGCCACGTTCAGGGACAGTGCACCAGGCACTGTAACCACTGCAGGGACACTGGATCCACCTGAAGTGGCACTACAGATGCATTGCAATCACTGCAGCATCACTGCATCTGCCTTCATGGGCACTGCATCTGCTGTCACAACATACTGCATCCAACTTGTGTGACACTGCTTACACTGCCTGGGCACTGCATCCACATTCCCAGACAATGCAGGCAGCACTACAAACACTGCAGGGACACTGTATGCAGCTGAAGTGGCATTGCAGGTGCCCCGCAATCACTGAATGTTCACTGCATCCACTTCATGATCACTCCATCCACATACAGTGACACTACAGTGTGCACGGAAACCCCAGCAGGATCACTGCATCCACCTTCATGGGCACTGCATCCTCTGTCACAACATACTGCATCAACTTGTCGGACACTGCACACACTGCCTGGGCACTGCATCCACAATTCCGGACAATGCAGGGGGAATTGCAGCCTCTGCAGGGATACAGACTTCAGCTGAAGTGGCAATGAAGGCGTACTGTAATCACTGCAGGCTCACTAGATCCACCTTCGTGGGCACTGCATCTTCCATCACAACATACGACATCTGCCTTGTGGGACACTGCATCCACTGCATGACTACTGCATCCACATTCCTGGACAATGCGGGGGGCACTTCAAGCACTGCAGCAACACTGCATCCAGGTGAAGTGGCACTGAAGGTGTAGTGCAATCACTGCCGGCTCACTGAATCCAACTCCTGGGCTCTGCATACTCTGTCAAAACATACGGCAACCAACTTTTGGTACTCTGCATCCACTGCATGGGCACTGTATCCACACTCAAGGACACAGGATGGGGCACTGCAACCACTGCAGGGACACTGCATACAGCTGAATTCGCACTGCAGGCACACTGCATTCAGCACAGGCTCACTGCATCCACCTCCGTGGGCACTGCATCTTCCATCACAACATACAACATCCACGTTGTGGGACACTGCAACTACTGCATGGGTACTGCATCTACATTCAGGGAACAGTAGGGTGCACTGCAACCACTGCACCATCACTGCATCCACCTTCATGGACCCTGCATCCTCCATCACAACATACTGCATCCACCTTGTGGGACGTTGCAACCACTGCATGACTACTGCATCCATATTACCCGGACAATGCGGGAGGCACTGCAAGCACTGCAGGGACACTGCATCCACTGCATGTTCACAGCATCCACATTCAGGGACACAGCAGGGTGCACTGCAACCACTGCAGGGATACTGCATCCATCTGAAGTGGCACTGCATGTGAACTGCAATGACTACAGGATCACTGCATCCTCCTTCATGATCACTGAATCCTCCATCACAAAATAAGGCATCCACCCTGAGGGACACTGCATCCACTGTATGACCACTGCATCCACATACAGGTAAACTGCAGGGGGCACTGAAACCACTGCAGGATCACTGCATCCACCTTCATTGGCACTGCCTCCTCCATCACATCATACTGCATGCACATTGTGAGACACTGCATGCACTACATGGGCACTGCATCCTCATTCAGGGAAACTGTAGGGGGCACTGCAACCACTGCAGGATCTCCGCATCCACCTTCATGGGCACTGCATTCTCCGACAAAACGTACTGCATCCTCCTTTTGAGACACTGCATACACTGCATGACTCCTGCATTCATATACCCGGACAGTGCCAGTGGCACTGCAGCCACTGCAGGGACGCTACATCCACCTTCCTGGGCATTGCAGATTCTGCCACAACATACTGCATAAACCTTTAGGTAAACTGCATCCACTGCATGGACTCTGCATTCACCTTCCGTGACACAGAAGGCGGCTTGCAACACCTGCAGGGACACTGCTTCCAGCTGATGTGGAAATGCAGGCGCACTGCAATCACTGCAGGATCACTGCATCCACTGCATTTTCAGAGCATGCACATTCAGGGACACAGCAGGGTGCACTGCAACCACTGCCGGATCACTGAATCCACCCTCATGGGCACTGCATCCTCTGTCACAATCTACTGCATGCACCTTGTGGGACACTGCATCCAATACTGGGCACTGCATCCACACTCCCGGACAATGCAGGGGTCACTGCAAGCAATGCAGAGAGACTGCACCCACCTTCATGAGAACTGCATCATCCGTCATAACATACTGCATCCACCTTGTGGGACAATGCATCCACTGCCTTGGCACTGCATCCACATTCCAGGACAATGCAAGGAGCACTGCAACCACTGCAGCAACACTGCATTCAGCTGAAGTGGCACTGCAGGCGCACTGCCATCACTGCAGGATTACTGCATTAACCTTCATTGACACTGCATACTACAACACACCACAATGCCTCCAATTTTGGGACACTGCATCCACTGCATGAGCACTGCATCCACATTCCTGACAATGCAGGGGGCATTGCAACCACTGGAGGGACACTGCATCCAGCTGAAGTGACACTAAAGGCATACTTCAATCACTGCCAGCTCACTGCATCCACCTTCATGGCCCCTGCACCCTCCATCACAACATACTGCATCCACCTTTTTGGTCACTGCATCCACTGCATGACTACTGCAGCCACATTCCCAGACAACGTGGGGTGAACTGCAAGCACTGCAGGGACACTGCATCCACCTTCATGAGAACTGCATCATCCATCATAACATATTGCATTTACCTGGTTGGACACTGCATCCACTTCCTGGGCACTGCATCCACATTCCCGGACAATGCAGGGGGCACTGCAACCTCTGCAGCAACACTGCATCCAGCTGAAGTGGCACTGCAGGCACACTGCCATCACTGCAGAATCACTGCATTCACCTTCATAGGCAGTGCATACTACAACACACCCTAAGGCCTCCACATTGAGGGACACTGCATGCACTCCATGGGCACTGCAACCACATTCATGGAAACTGTAGGGCGCACTGCTACCACTGCAGGTTGACTGCATCCACCTTCATGGGAACTGAATCCTCTGACAAAACATACTTCATCCGCCTTGTGAGACACTGCATCCACTTCATGATCACTGCATCCACAATCCTGGACAATGTGGGGGCTATGTAAACACTGCAGGGACACTGTATCCACCTTCATGAGAATTGCATCATCCGTCATAACATACTGCATCCACCTTGAGTGACACTGCATCCACTGCCTGGGAACTTCATCCACAATGCCAGAAACTGCAGGGGGCACTGCAATCACTGCAGCAACACTGCATCCAGCTGAAGTGGCACTGCAGGTGCACAGCCATCACTGCAGTATCACTGCAACCTCCTTCATGATCACTCAATCATCCATCAGAACATAAGGCATCCACCTTGATGGACACTGCATCCACTGCAGGACCACTGCATCCACATTACAGGACAGTGCAGGGGCACTGCAACAACTGCCGGTACACTGCATCCACCTTCATGGGCACTGCACCCTCCGACACAACATCCTGCATAAACCTTTAGGTACACTGCATCCACCTCATCGGCACTGCATTCACCTTCAGGGACACAGAAGGCGGTACTACAACAACTGCAGGGACACTCCTTTCAGTTGATGTGTAAATGCAGGTGCACTGCCATCACTGCAGGATCACTGCATCCACTAATGTTCACAGCATCCACATTCAGGGACACAGCAGGGTGCACTGCAACTACTGCCGGATCACAGCTTCCACCCTCATGGACACTGCATCCTCCATCACAACATACTTCATGCACCTTGTGTGACATTGCACCCACTGCATGGGCACTGCATCCACATTCAGGGACAATGCAGGGGGCACTGCAACCACTACAGGGACACTGAACCCAACTCCATGGGCACTGCATCCTCTGTCACAACATACTGCATATACCTTTAGGTACACTGCATCCACTGCATGGGCACTGCATTCACCTTCAGGGGCACGGAAGGGGGCACTGCAACCCCTGCAGGGACACTTCTTCCAGCTGAAGTGGAAATGCAGGTGCACTGTAATCACTGCAGGATCACTGCAGCCACTGTATGTTCACAGCATCCACATTCAGTGACACAGCAGGGTGCACTGCAACGACTGCTGGACACTGCATCCAATGCCTGGGCACTTCATCCACGTTCTTGGACAATGCATTGGGCACTGCAACCACTGCAGGGACACTGCAGACAGCTGAAGTTGCACTGCAGGTGCACTACAGTCAGCACAGTCTCACTGCATCCACCTTCGTGGGCACTGCATCTTCCACCACAACCTACGTCATCCACCTTGTGAGACACTGCATCCACTGTGTGACTACTGCATCCACATTTCCAGACAATGCGGGGGCCACTACAAGCACTGCAGGGACACTGCATCCACGTTCATGGGCAATGCATCCTTCGTCACAATATACTTGACAAATCTTGAGGGAAACTGAATGGGCACTTCATTCACCTCCAGGGACACAGAAGGCGGCACAGCAACCACTGCAGCAACAATGCTTCCAGCTGAAGTGACATTGCAGACGCACTGCAATCACTGCAGGATCACTGCATTCACCGTCATCGGCACTGCATACTACAACACACCACAATGCCTTCACATTGTGGGACACTGCATCCACTGCATGACTACTGCATCCACATTCCCGGACATGCGGGGGGCACTGCAAGCACTGCAGGGACACTGCATCCACCGTCATCAGATCTGCATCATCCATCATAACATACTGCATGCACCTTGTGGGACACTGCATCCACTCCCTGGGCACTGCATCCACGTCCCGGACAATGCATTCGGCACTGCAACCACTACAGGGACACTGCATACAGCGGAAGTCACACTGCAGGTGCACAGCATTCAGCACAGGCTCACTGCATCCACCGTCGTGGGCACTGCATCTTCCATCACAACATACGACGTCCACCTTGTGGGACACTGCAATTGCTGCATGGGAACTGCATCCAAATTCAGGGACAAAGTACGGGGCACTGCAACCACAGCAGGGACACTGCAGCCAACTGATGTGGCACTGCAGGTGCACTGCAATGACTGCAGGATCACTGCATCCTCCTTCATGATCACTCCATCCTCCATAACAACATAAGGCATGCACATTGTGGGAAACTGCGTCCGCAGCATGGACACTGCATCCTCTGTCAAAACATACCACATCCATCTTTTGGTACTCTGCATCCACTGCATGGGCACTGAATTCATATTCAGAGACACAGAAGGGGGCACTGCAACCACGGCAGGCACACTGCAACCGTCTGAAGTGGCACTGCAGGTGCACTGCAATCACTGCAGAATCACTGCACCCTCCTTCATGGGCAATGAATCATCCGTCATAACAAACTGCATCCACCTTGTGGGCCACTGAATCCACTGCAGGGGCACGGCATTCTCATTCAGGGACCCTGCAGAGGGCACTGCAACCACTGCAGGATCACTGCATCGACCTTCATGGCCACTGCATCCTCCAACACAACATAGTGCATCTACCTTCTGTGAAACTGCAGCCATTGCATGGGCACTGCATACACGTTCAGGGACAGTGCAACAGGCACTGCAACCACTTCAGGGACACTGGATCCACCTGAAGTGGCACTGCAGATGCACTGCAGTCACTGCAGGATCACTGCATCTGTCTCCATGTGCACTGCATCCTCCGTCACAAAATACTGCATAAACCTTCAGGGACAGTGCCTCCACTGAATGGCCCCTGCATTCACATTCAGGGACACAGAAGGCAGCACTGCAACCACTGCAGCAACACTGCTTACAGCTGATGAGGAAATGCAGGCACACTGCAATCACTGCAGGGTCACTGCACCCACTGCATGTTCACAGCATCCACATTCAGGGACACAGCAGGGTGCACTGCAACCACTGCTGTGACTCTGTCATCCAGATGAAGTGGCACTGCAGGTGCACTGCAATGAATGCAGGATCACTGCATCGTCCTCCATGGGCACTGAATCATGCTTCACAGCATACTGCAACCTCCTTGAGTCACACTGCAGACACTGCATGGGCACAGCATCCACATTCAGAGACATGGCTGGGGGCTCTGCAACCACTGCAGCTACACTGCATCCAGCTCAAGTGGAACTGCAGGTGCACTGCAATCACTGAAGATTCACTGCATCCACTGCATAGGCACTGCATCAACATTTCAGGACAATGTCGGGGTCACTGCAACCACTGGAGGGACACTGCATCCCCCTTCATGGGCACTGCATCCTCCGTCACAACATACTGCATAAACCTTTAGGTACGCTGCATCCACTGCATGGGCACTGCATTCACCTTTAGTAACACAGAAGGCGGCACTTCAACCCCTGCAGGGACACTGTTTCCAGCTGATGTGGTAATGCATTTGCACTGCAATCACTGCAGGATCACTGCATTCATTCAATTTTCAGAGCATGCACAGTCAAGGACACAGCAAGGTGCACTGCAACCACTGCCAGATCACTGCATCCACCCTCATGGGCACTTCATTCTCCCTCACCACATACTGCATGCACCTTGTGGGACACTGCATCCAATGAATGGGCACTGCATCCACCTTGTCAGACAATGCAGTGGGCACTGCAACCACTGCAGGGACATGGGGTACAGCTGAAGTCGCACTGCAGGTGCACTGCATTCAGCACACACACTGCATCCACCTCCGTGGGCACTGCATCTTCCATCACTACATATGACATCCAGCTTTGGGGATACAGCAACTACTGCATGGGCACTGCATCCACATTCAGGGAACTGTAGGGGGCACTGCAACCACTGCAGCATCAATGCATCCACCTGCATGGGCCCTGCATCCTCCCTTACAACATACTGCATCCACCTTGTGGGACACTGCATCCACCGCCAAGGCACTGCATCCACATTCCCGGACAATGCAGAGGGCATTGCAACCACTCCAGGGACACTGCATCCAGCTGAAATGGCACTGAAGGCATATTGCAATCATTGCCGGCTCATTGCATCCAACCCCAGGGCTCTGCATCCTCTGTCACAGCTTGTGGCAACCAACTTTTGGTACTCTGCATCCACTGCATGGGCACGGCATCCATATTCAGGGAAACTGAATGGGGCATTGCAACCAGCACAGGGACACTGCACCCAGCTGAAGTGGCACTGCAAATTCACTGTAATGACTGCAGGATCACTGTATCCTCCTTCATGATCACTGAATCCTCCAATACATCATAAGGCATCCACCTTGAGGGACACTGCATCCAATGCATGAGCACTGCATCCACATTCCAGGACAATGCTGGGGCATTGCAAACACTGCAGGGACACTGCAGCCAGCTGGAGTGGCACTGCAATTTCACTGAAGTGACTGCTGGATCACTGCATCGTCCTTCATGGGCACTGAATCCTGCTTCACAGCATACTGCATCCACCTTGATTCACACTGCAGACACTGCATGGGCACAGCATTTGCATTCAGGGACATGGCAGAGGGCTCTGCAACCACTGCAGTGGATGCATCCACTGCAGTTACAATGCATCCAGCTGAAGTGGCACTGCAGGCACACTGCAATCACTGAAGATTCACTGCAGCCACTGCATAGGCACTGCATCAATATTTCAGGACAATGCCAGGGGCACTGCAACCAGTGGAGGGACACTGCATCTCCCTTCATGGGCACTGCATCCTCCGTCACATCATACTGCATAAACCTTTAGGTACACTGCATCCACTGCATGGGCACTGCATTCGCATTCAGCGACACAGAAGGCGGCACTGCAACCCCTGCAGGGACTCTGCTTCCAGCTGATGAGGACATGCAGGCGCACTGCAATCACTGCAGGATCACTGCATCTACTGCATGTTCATGCATGCACATTCAGGGACACAGTAGGGTGCACTGCAACCACTGCTGGGTACTGCATCCACCCTCATGGGCACTGCATCCTCCAACACAACATACTCCATGCACCTTGTGGGACACTGCATCCAATGCCTCAGCACTGCATCCACGTTCTCGGACAATGCAGCCGGCACTGCAACCACTGCAGGGACACTGCATCCAGCTGAAGTCGCAATGCAGGTGCAGTGCATTCAGCACAGGCTCACTGCATCCACCTCCATGGGCACTGCCTCTTCCATCACAACATAGGACATCCACCTTGTGGGACACAGCAACTACTGCCTGGGCGCTGCATCCACATTCAGGGAACTGTACGGGGCACTGCAACCACTGAAGCAACACTTCATGCAGCTGAAGTGGCACTGCAGGCGCACTGCAATCACTGCACTCTAACTGCATCCACCTTCGTTGGCACTGCATCCTCCGTCACAACATACTGCATCCACCTTGTTGGGCACTGCATGCACTGCATGGGCACTGCATCCACATTCCGGGAAACTGTAGGGGGCACTGCAACCACTGCAGTTTGACCGCATCCACCTTCATTAGCACTTCATCCTGCGACAAATCATACTGCATACCTCTTGTGAGATACTGCATCCACTGCATGAACCCTGCATCCACATTCCAGGACAATGTTGGGGGCAGCGCAACCACAGCAGGGACACAGCATCCACCTTCAGGGGCACTCCATCCTCCATCACAACATACTGCATCCACCTTGTGGGACACTGCATCCAATGCATGGGCACTGCATTCACCTTCAGGGACACAGAAGGTCCCACTGCAATCCCTGCATGGACACTGCTTCCAGCTGAAGTGTAAACGCAGGCACACTGGAATCACTGCAGGATAACTGAATCCACTGCATGTTCACAGCATCCACATTCAGGGACATGGCAGGGTGCACTGCAACCACTGAAGGGACACTGCATCTGCCTTCGTGCACACTGCACCCTCCATCACAGCATGCTGCATTCACATTGTGGAACACTGCATCCACTGCCTTGGCACTGCATCCACATTCTGGGACAATGCAGGGGGCACTGCAACCACTGCAGCAACACTGCATCCAGCTGAAGTGGCACTGCAGGCGCACAGAAGTCTACTATTGGATCACTGCATTCACCTTCATCGGCACTGCATACTACAACACACAATGCCACCACATTGTGGGAAACTGCAGCCACTGCATGAGCACTGCATCCACATTCCAGGACAATGCAGTGGGCGTTGCAACCACTGCAGGGACACTGCATCCAACTGAAGTGGCACTGAAGGCGTACTGCAATCACTGCCGGCTCACTGCATCCAACACATGGGCACTGCATATTCTCTCACAACATATGTAAACCAACTTTTGGTACTCTGCATCCACTGCATGGGCACTGCATCCACATTCATGGACACAGAATGGGGCACTGCAACCACTGCTGTGACACTGCAGCCAGCTGAATTGGCACTGCAGGTGCACTGCAATGACTGCAGGATCACTGCATCCTCCTTCATGATCACTGAGTCCTCCATCAAAACATAAGGAATCCACCTTGAGGGACACTGCATCCACTGCATGAGCACTGCATCCACATTCAGGTAAACTGCAGGGGGGAGTGCAACTATTGCAGGATCACTGCATCCACCTTCATGCCCACTGCATCCTCCGTCACAACATACTGCTTGCACATTTTAGGACACTGCATCCACTGCATGGGCACTCCATCCACGTTCAGGGACACTGCCATTGGCTCTGCAACCACTGCAGCAACACTGCATCCAGCAGAAGTGACATTGCAATCACTGCCAGTTCACTGCAACCACCTTCATGGGCACTGCATCCTCCGTCACAACATACTGCATCCACCTTGTGGGACACTGCATGCACTGCAGGGGCACTTCATCCACATTCAGGGAACTGTAGGGGGCAATACAACCACTGCAGGGTCACTGCATCCACCATCATGGGCACTGCATCCTCCGTCATAACATACTGCCTAAACCATTAGCTACACTGCATCCACTGCATGGGCACTGCATTCACCTTCAGGGACACAGAAGGCTGCACTGCCACTCCTGCAGGGACACTGCTTCCAGCTGATGTGGAAACGCAGGCACACTGCAATCACTGCAGGATCACTGCATCCACAGCATGTTCACAGCATGCACATTCAGGGACACAGCAGGGTGCACTGCAACCCCTACCTGTTCACTGCATCCACCCTCATGGGCCCTGCGTCCTCCAACATAACATACTGCATCCACTGTGTGGGACAGTGCATCCACTTCATGACTACTGCATCCACATTCCAGGTCAATGCGGGGGGCACGGCAACCACTGCAGGGAAACTGCATCCACCATCATGGGCACTGCACCTTCTGTCACAACATACTGCATATACCTTAAGTACAGTGCATCCACTGCATGGGCACTGCAGTCACCTTCAGGGACACAGAACGTGGCACTGCAACCCAGGCAGGGACACTGCATCCAGCTCACGTGGAAATGCAGGTGCACTGCAATCACAGCAGGATCACTGAATCCACTGCAAAATCACAGCATCCACTTTCAGGGACACAGCAGGGTGCACTGTAAACCACTGCTGGATCACTGCATCCACCTTCATGGGCACTTCATTCTCCGTCACAACATTCTGCATGCACCTTGTGGGACACAGCATCCAATGCCTGGGCTCTGCATCCACATTCTCGGACAATACAGAGTGCACTGCAACCACTGCAGGGACACTGCATACAGCTGAAGGGCCACTGCAGACGCACTGCATTCAGCACAGGCTCAGTGCATCCACCTCCGTGGGCACTGCATCTTACATCACAACATATGACATCCACCTTGTGGGACACTGCATCTACTGCATTGGCACGGCATCCACATTCAGGGAACTGTAGGGGGCACTGCAACCACTGTGGTATCACTGCATCCACCTTCATGGGCCCTGCATCCTCCATCACAACATGCTGCATCCACCTTGTGGGACACTGCATCCACTGCATGACTACTGCATCCACATTCCCGGACAATGCGGGGGGCACTGCAAGCACTGCAGGGACACTGCATCCACCTTCATGAGAACTGCATCATCCATCATAACATACTGCATCCACCTTTTTGGACACTGCATCCACTGCATTGGGACTGCATCCACGTTCAGGGACACTGCACCTGCAGTTGGCACTGCAACCACTGCAGCAAAACTGCATCCAGCTGAAGTGGCACTGCAAGTGCACTGCAATCACTTCAGGCTCACTGCATCCACCTTCGTGGGCACTGCATCCTCTGTCACAGCATACCACATCCACCTTGTGGGACACTGCATTCAGTGCATGGGCACTGCATTACATTCAGGGAAACTGTATGGGGCACTGCAATCATGGCAGTTTCACCACATCCACCTTCATGGGCACTGCATCCTCTGACAAAGCATACTGCATCCACCTTGTGAGACACTGCATCCCCTGAATGATCCCTGCATCCACATTCCAGGACAATGCAGGGGTCATGACCACCACATCAGGGACACTGCATACAGCAGAAGTCACACTGCAGGTGCAGTGCATTCAGCACAGGCTATTTGCATCCACTGCCTGGGCACTGCATCCACATTTCCGGACAATGCAGGGGGCACTGCAACCACTGCAGCAACACTTCATCCAGCTGCAGTGGCACTGCAGGCGCATGGCCATCACTGCAGGATCACTGCATTCACCTTCATCAGCACTGCATACTATAACACACCACAATGCCTCCACATTTTGGGACACTGCATCCACTGAATGAGAACTGCATCCACATTCCAGGACAATGCAGCAGCATTGCAACAACTGCAGGGACAATGCATCCAGCTGAAGTTGCACTGAAGGTGTACTGCAATCACTGCCGGCTCATTGCATCCAACTCCTGGGCTCTGCATCCTCTGTCACAACATACGGCAGTCAAATTTTGATACTCTGCATCCACTCCATGGAGACTGCATCCTCATTCAGGGACACAGGATGGGAAACCGCAACCACTGCGGGGACACTGCAGACAGCTGAAGTGGCACTGCAAGTTCACTGCAATGCCTGCAGGATCACTGCATCCTAATTCATGATCACTGAATCCTCCAACACATCATAAGGCATACACCTTGAGGGACACTGCATCCACTGCATGAGCACTGCATCCACATTCAGGTAAACTGCAGGGGGCACAGCAGCCTCTGCAGGATCACTGCATCCACCTTCATGGGCACTGCACCCTCCGTCACAACATAATGCATGCACATTGTGGGACACTGCATCCACAGCATGGGGACTGCATCCACGTTCAGGGACATTGCAGTTGGCTCTGCAAGCACTGCAGCAACAATGCATCCAGCTGAAGTGGCACTGCAAGTGCACCGCAGTCACTGAATGTTCACTGCATCCACTTCATGTTCACTGCATCCACATTCAGAGACACTACAGTGTGCACAGAAACCACTGCAGGATCACTGCATCCACCTTCGTGGGCAGTGCATTCTTTGTCAAAACGTACTGCATCCAACTTGTGTGACACTGCATACACTGCCTGGGCACTGCATCCACATTCCTGGACAATGCAGGCAGCACTGCAACCACTGCAGGCACACTGTATGCAGCTGTATTGGCACTGCAGGTGAACTGCAATCACTGAATGCTCACTGCATCCACTTCATGTTCACTGCATCCACATTCAGGGACACTGCATTGTGCACGGAAACCACTGCAGGATCACTTCATCCACCATCATGGGCACTGCATCCTCTGTCACAACATACTGCATCCAACCAGTGTGACACTGCATCCACCTCCTGGGCACTGCATCCGCATTCCCGGACAATGCAGGCAGCAGTGCAACCACTGCAGGGACACTGTAAACAGTTGAAGTGGCACTGCATGCGTACTGCAATCACTGCAGTCTCACTGCATTCACAGTCGAGGACACTGCATATGTCGTCACAACATACTGCATCCACCTTGTGCGACACTGCATACACTGCATGGGCACTTGATCCACATTCAGGGAACCTGAAGGGGGCAATGCAACAACTTCAGGATCACCGCATCCACATTCATGGGCTCTGCATCATCCATTACAACATACTGCATCTACCTTGTGGGACACTGCATCCATTGCATGGGCACTGCATCCACAATGAGGGACATTGAAGGGGGCACGACAACCAGTGCAGAACACTGCATGTACCTTCATGAGCAATTCATCATCCGTCATAACGTACAGCTATTGCAATAGCAGCCACGTTCAGAGACAGCAACAGGCACTGCAACCACTGCAGGGACTCTGGATCCAGCTGAAGTGGCACTAAGGCGCACTGCAATCACTGCAGGATCACTGCATCTGCCTTCATGGGCACTGCATCCTCCATCACAACATACTTCATAACGGCATGAGCAGTGCATCCAAATTCAGGGACAGTGCCGGTTGCACTGCAGCGACTGCAGGGACACTGCATCCAGCTGAAGTGGCACTGCATGCACCCTGCAACCACTGCAGGATCACTGCATCAACATTCATGGGCACTGCATCCTTTGTCACAACATACCACATCCATCTATTGGTTCACTGCATCCAATGCATGGGCACTGAATTCATATTCAGAGACACAGAAGGGGGCACTGCAACCACTGCAGGCACACTGCAGCCAGCTGAAATGGCACTGCAGGTGCACAGAAATCACTGCAGAATCACTGCATCCTCCTTCATGGGCAATGCATCAGCCGTCATAAGATACTGCATCCACCTTGTGGGGCACTGAATCCACTTCAAGGGCACGGCATTCTCATTCAGGGACCCTGCAGTGGGCACTGCAAACACTGCAGGATCACTGCATCCACCTTCAGGGCCACTGTTTCCGCCAACACAACATACTGCATCTACCTTCAGTGACACTGCAGCTATTGCATGAGCACTGCATCCACATTCCCGGACAATGCAGGCAGCACTGCAACCTCTGCAGCGACACTGTATGCAGCTGAAGTGCCACTGCAGGTGCACCACAATCACTGAACATTCACTGCATCCACTTCGTGTTCACTGCATCCACATTCAGGGACACTGCAGTGTGTACGGAAACAACTGCAGGATCACTGCATCCACCATCATGGGCACTGCATCCTCTGTCACAACATACAGCATCCAACTTGTGTGACACTGCATCCACCTCCTGGGTACTGCATCCGCATTCCCGGACAATGCTGACAGCACTGCAACCACTGCAGAGACACTGTATACAGTTGAAGTGGCACTGCCAGCACACTGCAATCACTTCAGGCTCACTGCATCCTCCTTCATGGGCACTGCATCCTCCGTCACAGTATACCGCATCCACCTTGTGGGACACTGCATGCAATGCATGGGCATTGCATCAGCATTCAGGGAAACTGTAGAGGCCACTGCAACCACTGCAGGTTCACCGCATCCACCTTCATGAACACTGCATCCTCTGAGAAAACATACTGCATCCGTCTTGTGAGACACTGCATCCACAGCATGACCCCTGCATCCACATTCCAGCACAATGCCGGGGGCCCTGAAACCACTGCAGGGACACTGCATCCGTCTTCATGTCACTGCACCCTTGTCACAACATACTGTATAAAGCTTTAGATACACTGCCTCCACTGCATGGGCACTGCATTCACCTTCAGGGATACAGAAGGCGGCACTGCAACTACTGCAGCAACACTGCTTCCAGCTGATGAGGAAATGCAGGCACACTGCAATCACTGCAGGATCACTGCATCCACTGCATGTTCACAGCATCCACATTCAGGGACACAGCAGGTTGAACTGCAACCACTGCAGGGACACTGCATCCAGATGAAGTGACAATGCAGGTGTACTTCAATGACTGCAGGATCACTGCATCGGCCTTCCTGGGCACTGAATCCTGCTTCACAACATACTGCATCCACCTTGAGTCACACTGCAGACACTGCATGGGCACAGCATCCACATGAAGGGACATGGCAGGGGGCTCTGCAGCCACTGCAGCTACACTGCATCCAGCTGAAGTGGCACTGCAGGCGCAGTGCAATCACTGAAGATTTGCTGCATCCACTGCATAGGCACTGCATCAACATTTCAAGACAATTCCATGGGCACTACAACCACTGGACGGACACTGCATCCCCCTTCATGGGCACTACATGCTCCGTCACAGCATACTGCATAAACCTTTAGGTATGCTGCATCCACTGCATGGGCACTGCATCCTCCGTCCCAACATACTGCATGCACCTTGTGGGACACTCCAGCCAATGCCTGGGCACTGCATTGACGTTCTCGGACAATGCAGTCAGCATTGCAACAACTGTAGGGACACTGCATACAGCTGAAGTCGCACTGCAGGCTCACTGCATTCAGGGCAGGCTGACAGCATTCAGGGAAGGCTCACTGCATCCACTTCGGTGGGCACTGCATCTTCCATCAGAACATACGACATCCACCTTGTGGGACACTGCAACTACTGCATGGGCACTGCATCCACATTCAGGGAACTGTGGGGGCACTGCAAGAACTGCAGTGGCACTGCTTCCACCTTCATGGGCCAAGCATCCTCCATCACAACCCACTGCCTCCACCTTGTGGTACACTGCATCCACTGCATGCCTACTGCATCCACATTCCCGGACAATGCGGGGGGCACTGCAAGCACTGCAGGAACACTGCATCCACCTTCATGAGAACTGCATCATCCGTCATAACATACTGCATCCACCTGTGGGACACTGCATAGACTGCCTGTTCACTGCATCCACATTCCCACACAATGCAGGGGGCACTGCAACCACTCCAGGAACACTGCATCCAGTAGAAGTGGCACTGCAGGTGCACTTCCATCAATGCAGGATCACTGCATTCACCTTCATTGGCACTGCATACTACAACACATCACAATGCCTCCACATTGAGGGACACTGCATCCACTGCATGAGCACTGCATCCACATTCAGGTAAACTGCAGGGGGCACTGCAACCACTGCAGGATCACTGCATCCACCTCCATGGGCACTGCATCCTCCATCACGACATACTGCAAGCACATTGTGGGACAATGCATCCACTGCATGGGGACTGCATCCACATTCCAGACCAATGCAGGGGGCATTGCAACCACTACAGGGACACTGAATCCAGCTGAAGTGGCACTGCAGGCACACTGCAATCACTGAAGATTCACTGCAGCCACTGCATAGGCACTGCATCAATATTTCAGGACAATGCCAGGGGCACTGCAACCAGTGGAGGGACACTGCATCTCCCTTCATGGGCACTGCATCCTCCGTCACATCATACTGCATAAACCTTTAGGTACACTGCATCCACTGCATGGGCACTGCATTCGCATTCAGCGACACAGAAGGCGGCACTGCAACCCCTGCAGGGACTCTGCTTCCAGCTGATGAGGACATGCAGGCGCACTGCAATCACTGCAGGATCACTGCATCTACTGCATGTTCATGCATGCACATTCAGGGACACAGTAGGGTGCACTGCAACCACTGCTGGGTACTGCATCCACCCTCATGGGCACTGCATCCTCCAACACAACATACTCCATGCACCTTGTGGGACACTGCATCCAATGCCTCAGCACTGCATCCACGTTCTCGGACAATGCAGCCGGCACTGCAACCACTGCAGGGACACTGCATCCAGCTGAAGTCGCAATGCAGGTGCAGTGCATTCAGCACAGGCTCACTGCATCCACCTCCATGGGCACTGCCTCTTCCATCACAACATAGGACATCCACCTTGTGGGACACAGCAACTACTGCCTGGGCGCTGCATCCACATTCAGGGAACTGTACGGGGCACTGCAACCACTGAAGCAACACTTCATGCAGCTGAAGTGGCACTGCAGGCGCACTGCAATCACTGCACTCTAACTGCATCCACCTTCGTTGGCACTGCATCCTCCGTCACAACATACTGCATCCACCTTGTTGGGCACTGCATGCACTGCATGGGCACTGCATCCACATTCCGGGAAACTGTAGGGGGCACTGCAACCACTGCAGTTTGACCGCATCCACCTTCATTAGCACTTCATCCTGCGACAAATCATACTGCATACCTCTTGTGAGATACTGCATCCACTGCATGAACCCTGCATCCACATTCCAGGACAATGTTGGGGGCAGCGCAACCACAGCAGGGACACAGCATCCACCTTCAGGGGCACTCCATCCTCCATCACAACATACTGCATCCACCTTGTGGGACACTGCATCCAATGCATGGGCACTGCATTCACCTTCAGGGACACAGAAGGTCCCACTGCAATCCCTGCATGGACACTGCTTCCAGCTGAAGTGTAAACGCAGGCACACTGGAATCACTGCAGGATAACTGAATCCACTGCATGTTCACAGCATCCACATTCAGGGACATGGCAGGGTGCACTGCAACCACTGAAGGGACACTGCATCTGCCTTCGTGCACACTGCACCCTCCATCACAGCATGCTGCATTCACATTGTGGAACACTGCATCCACTGCCTTGGCACTGCATCCACATTCTGGGACAATGCAGGGGGCACTGCAACCACTGCAGCAACACTGCATCCAGCTGAAGTGGCACTGCAGGCGCACAGAAGTCTACTATTGGATCACTGCATTCACCTTCATCGGCACTGCATACTACAACACACAATGCCACCACATTGTGGGAAACTGCAGCCACTGCATGAGCACTGCATCCACATTCCAGGACAATGCAGTGGGCGTTGCAACCACTGCAGGGACACTGCATCCAACTGAAGTGGCACTGAAGGCGTACTGCAATCACTGCCGGCTCACTGCATCCAACACATGGGCACTGCATATTCTCTCACAACATATGTAAACCAACTTTTGGTACTCTGCATCCACTGCATGGGCACTGCATCCACATTCATGGACACAGAATGGGGCACTGCAACCACTGCTGTGACACTGCAGCCAGCTGAATTGGCACTGCAGGTGCACTGCAATGACTGCAGGATCACTGCATCCTCCTTCATGATCACTGAGTCCTCCATCAAAACATAAGGAATCCACCTTGAGGGACACTGCATCCACTGCATGAGCACTGCATCCACATTCAGGTAAACTGCAGGGGGGAGTGCAACTATTGCAGGATCACTGCATCCACCTTCATGCCCACTGCATCCTCCGTCACAACATACTGCTTGCACATTTTAGGACACTGCATCCACTGCATGGGCACTCCATCCACGTTCAGGGACACTGCCATTGGCTCTGCAACCACTGCAGCAACACTGCATCCAGCAGAAGTGACATTGCAATCACTGCCAGTTCACTGCAACCACCTTCATGGGCACTGCATCCTCCGTCACAACATACTGCATCCACCTTGTGGGACACTGCATGCACTGCAGGGGCACTTCATCCACATTCAGGGAACTGTAGGGGGCAATACAACCACTGCAGGGTCACTGCATCCACCATCATGGGCACTGCATCCTCCGTCATAACATACTGCCTAAACCATTAGCTACACTGCATCCACTGCATGGGCACTGCATTCACCTTCAGGGACACAGAAGGCTGCACTGCCACTCCTGCAGGGACACTGCTTCCAGCTGATGTGGAAACGCAGGCACACTGCAATCACTGCAGGATCACTGCATCCACAGCATGTTCACAGCATGCACATTCAGGGACACAGCAGGGTGCACTGCAACCCCTACCTGTTCACTGCATCCACCCTCATGGGCCCTGCGTCCTCCAACATAACATACTGCATCCACTGTGTGGGACAGTGCATCCACTTCATGACTACTGCATCCACATTCCAGGTCAATGCGGGGGGCACGGCAACCACTGCAGGGAAACTGCATCCACCATCATGGGCACTGCACCTTCTGTCACAACATACTGCATATACCTTAAGTACAGTGCATCCACTGCATGGGCACTGCAGTCACCTTCAGGGACACAGAACGTGGCACTGCAACCCAGGCAGGGACACTGCATCCAGCTCACGTGGAAATGCAGGTGCACTGCAATCACAGCAGGATCACTGAATCCACTGCAAAATCACAGCATCCACTTTCAGGGACACAGCAGGGTGCACTGTAAACCACTGCTGGATCACTGCATCCACCTTCATGGGCACTTCATTCTCCGTCACAACATTCTGCATGCACCTTGTGGGACACAGCATCCAATGCCTGGGCTCTGCATCCACATTCTCGGACAATACAGAGTGCACTGCAACCACTGCAGGGACACTGCATACAGCTGAAGGGCCACTGCAGACGCACTGCATTCAGCACAGGCTCAGTGCATCCACCTCCGTGGGCACTGCATCTTACATCACAACATATGACATCCACCTTGTGGGACACTGCATCTACTGCATTGGCACGGCATCCACATTCAGGGAACTGTAGGGGGCACTGCAACCACTGTGGTATCACTGCATCCACCTTCATGGGCCCTGCATCCTCCATCACAACATGCTGCATCCACCTTGTGGGACACTGCATCCACTGCATGACTACTGCATCCACATTCCCGGACAATGCGGGGGGCACTGCAAGCACTGCAGGGACACTGCATCCACCTTCATGAGAACTGCATCATCCATCATAACATACTGCATCCACCTTTTTGGACACTGCATCCACTGCATTGGGACTGCATCCACGTTCAGGGACACTGCACCTGCAGTTGGCACTGCAACCACTGCAGCAAAACTGCATCCAGCTGAAGTGGCACTGCAAGTGCACTGCAATCACTTCAGGCTCACTGCATCCACCTTCGTGGGCACTGCATCCTCTGTCACAGCATACCACATCCACCTTGTGGGACACTGCATTCAGTGCATGGGCACTGCATTACATTCAGGGAAACTGTATGGGGCACTGCAATCATGGCAGTTTCACCACATCCACCTTCATGGGCACTGCATCCTCTGACAAAGCATACTGCATCCACCTTGTGAGACACTGCATCCCCTGAATGATCCCTGCATCCACATTCCAGGACAATGCAGGGGTCATGACCACCACATCAGGGACACTGCATACAGCAGAAGTCACACTGCAGGTGCAGTGCATTCAGCACAGGCTATTTGCATCCACTGCCTGGGCACTGCATCCACATTTCCGGACAATGCAGGGGGCACTGCAACCACTGCAGCAACACTTCATCCAGCTGCAGTGGCACTGCAGGCGCATGGCCATCACTGCAGGATCACTGCATTCACCTTCATCAGCACTGCATACTATAACACACCACAATGCCTCCACATTTTGGGACACTGCATCCACTGAATGAGAACTGCATCCACATTCCAGGACAATGCAGCAGCATTGCAACAACTGCAGGGACAATGCATCCAGCTGAAGTTGCACTGAAGGTGTACTGCAATCACTGCCGGCTCATTGCATCCAACTCCTGGGCTCTGCATCCTCTGTCACAACATACGGCAGTCAAATTTTGATACTCTGCATCCACTCCATGGAGACTGCATCCTCATTCAGGGACACAGGATGGGAAACCGCAACCACTGCGGGGACACTGCAGACAGCTGAAGTGGCACTGCAAGTTCACTGCAATGCCTGCAGGATCACTGCATCCTAATTCATGATCACTGAATCCTCCAACACATCATAAGGCATACACCTTGAGGGACACTGCATCCACTGCATGAGCACTGCATCCACATTCAGGTAAACTGCAGGGGGCACAGCAGCCTCTGCAGGATCACTGCATCCACCTTCATGGGCACTGCACCCTCCGTCACAACATAATGCATGCACATTGTGGGACACTGCATCCACAGCATGGGGACTGCATCCACGTTCAGGGACATTGCAGTTGGCTCTGCAAGCACTGCAGCAACAATGCATCCAGCTGAAGTGGCACTGCAAGTGCACCGCAGTCACTGAATGTTCACTGCATCCACTTCATGTTCACTGCATCCACATTCAGAGACACTACAGTGTGCACAGAAACCACTGCAGGATCACTGCATCCACCTTCGTGGGCAGTGCATTCTTTGTCAAAACGTACTGCATCCAACTTGTGTGACACTGCATACACTGCCTGGGCACTGCATCCACATTCCTGGACAATGCAGGCAGCACTGCAACCACTGCAGGCACACTGTATGCAGCTGTATTGGCACTGCAGGTGAACTGCAATCACTGAATGCTCACTGCATCCACTTCATGTTCACTGCATCCACATTCAGGGACACTGCATTGTGCACGGAAACCACTGCAGGATCACTTCATCCACCATCATGGGCACTGCATCCTCTGTCACAACATACTGCATCCAACCAGTGTGACACTGCATCCACCTCCTGGGCACTGCATCCGCATTCCCGGACAATGCAGGCAGCAGTGCAACCACTGCAGGGACACTGTAAACAGTTGAAGTGGCACTGCATGCGTACTGCAATCACTGCAGTCTCACTGCATTCACAGTCGAGGACACTGCATATGTCGTCACAACATACTGCATCCACCTTGTGCGACACTGCATACACTGCATGGGCACTTGATCCACATTCAGGGAACCTGAAGGGGGCAATGCAACAACTTCAGGATCACCGCATCCACATTCATGGGCTCTGCATCATCCATTACAACATACTGCATCTACCTTGTGGGACACTGCATCCATTGCATGGGCACTGCATCCACAATGAGGGACATTGAAGGGGGCACGACAACCAGTGCAGAACACTGCATGTACCTTCATGAGCAATTCATCATCCGTCATAACGTACAGCTATTGCAATAGCAGCCACGTTCAGAGACAGCAACAGGCACTGCAACCACTGCAGGGACTCTGGATCCAGCTGAAGTGGCACTAAGGCGCACTGCAATCACTGCAGGATCACTGCATCTGCCTTCATGGGCACTGCATCCTCCATCACAACATACTTCATAACGGCATGAGCAGTGCATCCAAATTCAGGGACAGTGCCGGTTGCACTGCAGCGACTGCAGGGACACTGCATCCAGCTGAAGTGGCACTGCATGCACCCTGCAACCACTGCAGGATCACTGCATCAACATTCATGGGCACTGCATCCTTTGTCACAACATACCACATCCATCTATTGGTTCACTGCATCCAATGCATGGGCACTGAATTCATATTCAGAGACACAGAAGGGGGCACTGCAACCACTGCAGGCACACTGCAGCCAGCTGAAATGGCACTGCAGGTGCACAGAAATCACTGCAGAATCACTGCATCCTCCTTCATGGGCAATGCATCAGCCGTCATAAGATACTGCATCCACCTTGTGGGGCACTGAATCCACTTCAAGGGCACGGCATTCTCATTCAGGGACCCTGCAGTGGGCACTGCAAACACTGCAGGATCACTGCATCCACCTTCAGGGCCACTGTTTCCGCCAACACAACATACTGCATCTACCTTCAGTGACACTGCAGCTATTGCATGAGCACTGCATCCACATTCCCGGACAATGCAGGCAGCACTGCAACCTCTGCAGCGACACTGTATGCAGCTGAAGTGCCACTGCAGGTGCACCACAATCACTGAACATTCACTGCATCCACTTCGTGTTCACTGCATCCACATTCAGGGACACTGCAGTGTGTACGGAAACAACTGCAGGATCACTGCATCCACCATCATGGGCACTGCATCCTCTGTCACAACATACAGCATCCAACTTGTGTGACACTGCATCCACCTCCTGGGTACTGCATCCGCATTCCCGGACAATGCTGACAGCACTGCAACCACTGCAGAGACACTGTATACAGTTGAAGTGGCACTGCCAGCACACTGCAATCACTTCAGGCTCACTGCATCCTCCTTCATGGGCACTGCATCCTCCGTCACAGTATACCGCATCCACCTTGTGGGACACTGCATGCAATGCATGGGCATTGCATCAGCATTCAGGGAAACTGTAGAGGCCACTGCAACCACTGCAGGTTCACCGCATCCACCTTCATGAACACTGCATCCTCTGAGAAAACATACTGCATCCGTCTTGTGAGACACTGCATCCACAGCATGACCCCTGCATCCACATTCCAGCACAATGCCGGGGGCCCTGAAACCACTGCAGGGACACTGCATCCGTCTTCATGTCACTGCACCCTTGTCACAACATACTGTATAAAGCTTTAGATACACTGCCTCCACTGCATGGGCACTGCATTCACCTTCAGGGATACAGAAGGCGGCACTGCAACTACTGCAGCAACACTGCTTCCAGCTGATGAGGAAATGCAGGCACACTGCAATCACTGCAGGATCACTGCATCCACTGCATGTTCACAGCATCCACATTCAGGGACACAGCAGGTTGAACTGCAACCACTGCAGGGACACTGCATCCAGATGAAGTGACAATGCAGGTGTACTTCAATGACTGCAGGATCACTGCATCGGCCTTCCTGGGCACTGAATCCTGCTTCACAACATACTGCATCCACCTTGAGTCACACTGCAGACACTGCATGGGCACAGCATCCACATGAAGGGACATGGCAGGGGGCTCTGCAGCCACTGCAGCTACACTGCATCCAGCTGAAGTGGCACTGCAGGCGCAGTGCAATCACTGAAGATTTGCTGCATCCACTGCATAGGCACTGCATCAACATTTCAAGACAATTCCATGGGCACTACAACCACTGGACGGACACTGCATCCCCCTTCATGGGCACTACATGCTCCGTCACAGCATACTGCATAAACCTTTAGGTATGCTGCATCCACTGCATGGGCACTGCATCCTCCGTCCCAACATACTGCATGCACCTTGTGGGACACTCCAGCCAATGCCTGGGCACTGCATTGACGTTCTCGGACAATGCAGTCAGCATTGCAACAACTGTAGGGACACTGCATACAGCTGAAGTCGCACTGCAGGCTCACTGCATTCAGGGCAGGCTGACAGCATTCAGGGAAGGCTCACTGCATCCACTTCGGTGGGCACTGCATCTTCCATCAGAACATACGACATCCACCTTGTGGGACACTGCAACTACTGCATGGGCACTGCATCCACATTCAGGGAACTGTGGGGGCACTGCAAGAACTGCAGTGGCACTGCTTCCACCTTCATGGGCCAAGCATCCTCCATCACAACCCACTGCCTCCACCTTGTGGTACACTGCATCCACTGCATGCCTACTGCATCCACATTCCCGGACAATGCGGGGGGCACTGCAAGCACTGCAGGAACACTGCATCCACCTTCATGAGAACTGCATCATCCGTCATAACATACTGCATCCACCTGTGGGACACTGCATAGACTGCCTGTTCACTGCATCCACATTCCCACACAATGCAGGGGGCACTGCAACCACTCCAGGAACACTGCATCCAGTAGAAGTGGCACTGCAGGTGCACTTCCATCAATGCAGGATCACTGCATTCACCTTCATTGGCACTGCATACTACAACACATCACAATGCCTCCACATTGAGGGACACTGCATCCACTGCATGAGCACTGCATCCACATTCAGGTAAACTGCAGGGGGCACTGCAACCACTGCAGGATCACTGCATCCACCTCCATGGGCACTGCATCCTCCATCACGACATACTGCAAGCACATTGTGGGACAATGCATCCACTGCATGGGGACTGCATCCACATTCCAGACCAATGCAGGGGGCATTGCAACCACTACAGGGACACTGAATCCAGCTGAAGTGGCACTGCAGGTGCACTAGAATGAATGCAGGATCACTGCATCGTCCTTCATGTGCACTGAATCCTGCTTCACAACATACTGCATCCACCTTGTGGGACAGTGCATGCACTGCATGGTCACTGCATAAACATTCAGGGAAACTGTAGGGGGCACTGCAACCAGTTCAGGGACACTGCGTCCGCCTTCATGTGCACTGCATCCTCCGTCACAACATACTGCATAAACATTTGGGTACACGGGACCCACTGCATGGGCACCACATTCACCTTCAGGGACACAGAAGGCGCAAATGCAACCCCTGCAGGGACACTGCTTCCAGCTGATGTGGAAATGGAGGTGCACTACAATCACTGCAGGATCACTGCATCCACTGCATGTTCAGAGCATGCACATTCAGGGACACAGCAGGGTGCACTGTAACCACTGCCGGATCACTGCACCCACCCTCATGGGAACTGCATCCTCCGTCACAACATACTGCTTGCACCTTGTGGCAAACTGCATCCAAAGCCTGGGCACTGCATCCAAGTTCTCATACAATGCAGTGGGCACTGCAACCACTGCAGGGACACTGCATACAGCTGAAGTCACACTGCAGGTGCACTGCATTCAGCACAGGCTCACTGCATCCACCACCGAGGGCACTGCATCTTCCATCAAAACATACTGCATGCACATTGTGGGACACTGCATCCACTGCATGGGGACTGCATCCACGTTCAGGGACACTGCAGTTGGCTCTGCGACAACTGCAGCAACACTGCATCCAGCTGAAGTGGCACTGCAAGTGCACAGCAATGACTTCAGGCTCACTGCATCCAGCTTCATGGGCACTGCATCCTCCATCACAGCATACTGCATCCACCTTGTTTGCCACTGCATGCACTGCATGTTCACCGCATCCACCTTCATGGGCACTGAATCCTCCGACAAATCATATTGCATCTGCCTTGTGAGACACTGCATCCTCTGCATTACCCATGCATCCAAATTTCAGCACAATGCCGGTGGCCATGCAACCACTACAGGGACATGGCCTCCACCTTCATGAGGACTGCCTCCTCCATCACAACATACTGCATAAACCTTTAGGTACACTGCATCCACTGCATGGGCACTGCATTCACCTTCAGGGACACAGATGGCAGCACTGTAACCACTGCATCAACTCTGCTTGCAGTTGATGAGGAAATGCAGGCACACTGCAATCATTGCAGGATCACTGCATCCACTGCATGTTCACAGCATCCACATTCATGGACACAGCAGGGTGCACTGCAAGCACTGCAGGGACACTGCATCCAGATGAAGTGGCACTGCAGGTGCACTGCAATGAATGCAGGATCACTACATCGTCCTTCATGGGCACTGAATCCTGCTTCACAACATACTGCATCCACCTTGAGTCACACTGCAGACACTACATTGGGACAGCATCCACATGAAGGGACATGGCAGGGGCTCTGCAACCACTGCAGCTACACTGCATCCAGCTGAAGTTGCACTGCAGGTGCACTGCAATCACTGAAGATTCACTGCATCCACTGCATAGGCACTGCATACTACAACACATCACAATGCCTCCACATTGTGGGACACTGCATCCACTGCATGAACACTGCATCCACATTCTAGGACAATGCAGGGGGCATTGCAACCACTGCAGGCACACTGCATCCAGCTGCAATGGCACTGAAGGCATACTTCAATCACTGCCAGCTCTCTTCATCCAACACCAGGGCTCTACATCCTCTGTCACAACATACGGCAGCCAACTTTCAGTACTCTGCCTCCACTGCCTGGGCACTGCATGCACACTCAGGGGCACAGGACTGGACACTGCAACCACTGCAGGGACACTGCAGCCAGATGTAGTGCCACTGCAAGTGCGCTGCAATGACTGCAGGATGACTTCATCCTCATTCATGATCACTGAATCCTCCAACACATGATAAGGCATCCAACTTGAGGGTCATTGCATCCACTGCATGAGCACAGCATCCACATTCAGGTAAACTGCAGGGGGCTTTGCAACCACTGCTGGATCACTGCATCCACGTTGATGGGCCCTGCATCCTCCATCACAACATACTTCATGCACATTGTGGAACACTGTATCCACTGTATGGGGACTTCATCCAAGTTCAGGGACACTGAAGTTGGCTCTGCAACCACTGCAGCAATACTGCATCCAGCTGAAGTGGCACTGCAAGCACACTGCAATAAATTCTGGCTCACTGCATCCACCTTCTGGGCACTGCATCCTCCGTCACAGCATACCACATGCACCTTGTGGGGCACTGCATGCACTGCATGGTCACTGCATCCACATTCAGGTAAACTTAGAGGACAGTGCAACCACTGCAGGGACACTGCGTCCACCTTCATGCGCACTGCATCCTCCGTCACAACATACTGCATAAACGTTTAGGTACACTGCATCCACCGTATGGGCACTGCATTCACCTTCAGGGACACACAAGACACAAATGCAGCCCCTGCAGGGACACTGCTTCCAGCTCATGTGGAAATACAGGTGCACTGCAATCACTGCAGGATCACTGCATCCACTGCATGTTCAGAGCATGCACATTCAGGGACACAGCAGGGTGCACTGTAACCACTGCTGGATCACTGCATCCACCCTCATGGGCACTGCATCCTCCGTCACAACATACTGCTTGCACCTTGTGGCAAACTGCATCCAAAGCCTGGGCACTGCATCCACGTTCTTGGACAATGCAGTGGGCACTGCAACAACTGCAGGGACACTGCATAAAGGTGAAGTCGCACTGCAGGCGCACTGCATTCAGCACAGGCTCACTGTATCCACCTCCGAGGGCACTGTATCTTCCATCAAAACATACTGCATGCACATTGTGGGACTTGCATCCACTGCATGGGGACTGCATCCACGTTCAGGGACATTGCATTGGCTCTGAAACCACTGCAGCAACACTGCATCCAGCTGAAGTGGCACTGCAAGTGCACTGCAATCACTTCAGCCTCATTGCATCCACCTTCGTGGGCACTGCATCCTCTGTCACAGCATACCGCATCCACCTTGTTTGCCACTGCATACAGTGCATGGGCACTGCATCCACATTCAGGGAAACTGTAGGGGGCACTGCAACCACTGCAGGTTCACCGCATCCACCTTCATGGGCACTGCATCCTCCAACAAAACATACTGCATCCGGCTTGTGAGACACCGCATCCACTGCATGAACCCTGCATCCACAGTCCAGCACAATGCTGGGGGCCATGCAACCAGTGCAGGGACAGTGCATCCACCTTCATGGGCACTGCATCCTTCGTCGCAACAAACTGCATAAATCTTTAGGTACATTGCCTCCACTGCATGGGCACTGCATTCACCTTCAGGGATACAGAAGGCGGCACTGCAACCACTTCAGCAACACTGCTTCCAGCTGATGGGGAAATGCAGGCACACTGCAACCACTGCTGGATCACTGCATCCACCCTCATGGGCACTGCATCCTCCGTCACAACATACTCCATGCACCTTGTGGGACAATGCATCCAATGTCTGGGCACTGCATCCATGTTCTCAGACAACGCAGTCAGCACTGCAGCCACTGCAGGGACACTGCTTACAGCTGAAGTCACACTGCAGGCGCAGAGCATATAGCACAGGCTCACTACATCCACCTCAGTGGATGCTGCATCTTCCATCACAACATACGACATCCACCTTGCGGGACACTGCAACTACTGTATGGGCACTGCATCCACATTCAGGGAACTGTAGGGGGCACTGCAACCACTGCAGCATCACTGCATCCACCTTCATGGGCCAAGCATCCTCCATCACAACATACTGCATCCACCTTGTGGGACACTGCATCCACTGCATGACTACTGCATCCACATTACCGGACAATGTGGGGGGCACTGCAAGCACTGCAGGGACACTGCACTCACCTTAATGCGAACTGCATCATCCGTCATAACATACTGCAACCACCTTGTGGGACACTGCATCCACTGCCTGAGCACTGCATCCACATTCCCGGACAATGCAGGGGGCACTGCAACCACTGCAGGTACACTACATCCAGCTGAATAGGCACAGCAGGGGCACTGCCATCACTGCAGGATCACTGCATTCACCTTCGTTGGCACTGCACACTACAACACAGCACAATGCTTCCACATTGTGGGACGCTGCATCCACTGCATGAGCACTGCATCCACATTCCAGGACAATCCAGGGGGCATTGCAACCACTGCAGTGACACTGCATTCAGCTGAAGTGGCACTGAAGGCATACTGCAATCACTGCTGGTTCATTCCATCCAACACCAGGGCTCTACATCCTCTGTCACAACATACGGCAACCATCTTTTGGTACTCAGCATCCATTGCAGGGGCACTGCATCCAAATTCAGGGACACAGAACGGGGCCCTGCAACCACTGCAGGCACACTACAGCCAGCTGAATTGGCACTGCAAGTTCACAGCAATGACTGCAGTATCACTGCATCCTCCTTCATGATCACTGAATCATCCAACACATCATGAGGCATCCACCTTGAGGGGCACTGCAACCACTGCAGGATCACCAAATCGAATTTCATGGGCACTGCATACTCCACAAAATCATACTGCATGCACACTGTGGGACACTGCATCCACTGCATGACCACTGCATCCACATTCAGGTAAACTGCAGGCGGCACTGCAACCACTGCAGGATCACTGCATCCACCTTCATGGGCACTGCATCCTTCGTCACAACATACTGCATGCTTTTGTGGGACACTGCATCCTCTTCATGGGGACTGCATCCACGTTCAGGGACACTGCAGTTGGCTCTGCCACCACTGCAGCAACACTGCATCCAGCTGAAGTGGCACTGCGAGTGCACTGCAATCACTTCAGGCTCACTGAATCCACCTTCGTGGGCACTGCTTCCTCCGTCAAAGCATACCGCATCCACCTTGTGGGACACTGAATGCACTGCATGGGCACTGCATCCATATTCAGGGAAACATTAGGGGTCACTGCAACCACTCAGGTTCACCGCATCCACCTTCATTGGCACTGCATCCTCCGACAAATCATACTGCATCCGCATTGTGAGACACTGCATCCACTGCATGACCCCAGCATCCACACTCGAGCTCACTGCTGGGGACCCTGCAACCACTGCAGGAACACTGCCTCCTCCATCATGTGCACTGCATCCTCCGTCACAACATACTGCATAAACCTTTAGGTACACTGCCTGCAATCCATGGGCACTACAGTCACCTTCAGGGACACAGAAGGCGGCACTGCAATCCCTGCAGGGATGCAGCTTCCAGCTGATGAGGAAATGCAGGTGCACTACAATCACTGCAAGGATCACTGCATCGACTGCATGTTCACAGCCTGCACATTCAGGGACACAGCAGGGTGCACTGCAACCACTGCAGGGACACTGCATTCACATGAAGTGGCACTGCAGGTGCACTGCAATGACTGCACACTCACTGCATCATCCTTCATGGGCACTGAATCCTGCTTCACAACATACTGGATCGACCTTGAGTCACACTGTAGACACTGCATGGGCACAGCATCCACATTCAGGGACATGGCCAGGGGCTCTGCAACCACTGCAGCTACACTGCATCCAGCTGAAGTGGCACTGCAGGTGCACGGCAATCACTGAAGATTCACTGCATCCACTGCATAGGCACTGCATCAATATTTCAGCACAATGCCGGGGGCACAACAACCGCTGGAGGGACACTGCACCCCCCTTCATGGGCACTGCATCCTCCATCACTACATACTGCATAAACCTTTAGGTACACTGCAACCCCTGCAGGGAAACTGCTTCCAGCTGATGTGGAAATGCAGGCACACTGCAATCACTGCAGGATCACTGCATCCACTGCATGTTCAGAGCATGCACATTCAGGGACACAGCAGGGTGCACTGAAAACACTTCAGGATTACTGCATCCACCCTCATGGGCACTGCATCCTCCATCACAACATACTCCATGCACCTTCTGGGACACTGCATCCAATGCCTGGGCAGTGCATCCACGTTCTTGGACAATGCAGTTGGCACTGCAACCCCTGCAGGGACACTGCATACAGCTGAAGTCGCACTGCAGGTGCACTGCATTCAGCACAGGCTCAGTGCATCCACCTCCGTGGGCACTGCATCTTGCATCACAACATACAACATCCACCTTGTGGGACACTGCAACTACTGCATGGTCACTGCATCCACATTCAGGGAACTGTAGAGGGCACTGCAACCACCATGGCATCACTGCATCCACCTTCATGGGCCCTGCATCCTCCATCACAACATACTGCATCCACCTTGTGGAACACTGCATCCACTGCATGACTACTGCATCCGCATTCCTGGACTATGCGGGGGGCACTGCAAGCACTGCAGGGAAACTGCATCCACCTTCATGAGAACTGCATCATCTGTCATACCATACTGCATCCACCTTGTGTGACAGTGCATCCACTGCCTGGGCACTGCATCCACATTGCCGGACAATGCAGGGGGCACTGCAACCACTGCAGCAACACTGCATCCAGCTGAAGTGGGACTGCTGGCGCACTGCCATCACTGCAGGATCACTGCATTCACCTTCATTGGCACTGCATACTACAATACACCACCATGCCTCCACTTTGTGTGACACTGCATCTACTGCATGAGCACTGCATCGACATTATAGGACAATGCAGGGGACCTCGCAACCTCTGCTGGGACACTGCATCCAGCTGAAGTGGCACTGATGGCATACTGCAATCACTGCCGGTTCGCTGTATCCAACTCGTGGGCTCTGCATCCTCTGTCACAACATACGGCAAACAACTTTTGACACCCTGCTTCCACTGCATGGGCACTGCATCCACATTGCCGGACAATGCAGGGGGCACTGCAACCACTGCAGCAACACTGCATCCAGCTGAAGTGGGACTGCTGGCGCACTGCCATCACTGCAGGATCACTGCATTCACCTTCATTGGCACTGCATACTACAATACACCACCATGCCTCCACTTTGTGTGACACTGCATCTACTGCATGAGCACTGCATCGACATTATAGGACAATGCAGGGGACCTCGCAACCTCTGCTGGGACACTGCATCCAGCTGAAGTGGCACTGATGGCATACTGCAATCACTGCCGGTTCGCTGTATCCAACTCGTGGGCTCTGCATCCTCTGTCACAACATACGGCAAACAACTTTTGACACCCTGCTTCCACTGCATGGGCACTGCATCCACATTCAGGGACACTGAACAGGGCACTGCCACCATTGCAGGGACACTGCAGCCTGCTGAAGTGGCACTGCCTGTTCACTGCAATGACTGCAGGATCACTGCATACTCCTTCATGATCACTGAATCCTCCAACACATCATAAGGCATCCACCTTGAGGAACACTGCATCCACTGCATGAGCACTGCATCCACATTCAGGCAAACTGCAGGGGGCACTGCATCCACTGCAGGATCAATGCATCCACATTCATGGGCACTGCATCCTCCATCACAACGATCTGCATGCACATTGTGGAACACTGCATCCACTGCATGGGGACTGCATCCACGTTCAGGGACACTGAAGTTGGCTCTGTAACCACTGCAGCAACACTGCGTCCAGCTGAATGCAACCACTGCTACCTCTGCATGACTACTGCATGCACATTCCCGGACAATGCGGTGGGCACAACAAGCACTGCAGGGACACTGCATCCACCTTCATGAGAACTGCATCATCCGTCATAACATACTGCATCCACCTTGTGGGACACTGCATCCAGTGCCTGGCAACAGCATGCACATTACAGGACGCAGTAGGGGGCACTGCAACCACTGAAGGGACACTGCATACAGATGAAGTAACACTGTAGGTGCACTGCAATGACTGCAGGATCACTGCATCGTTCTTCATGGGCACTGAATCCTGCTTCACAACATACTGGATCGACCTTGAGTCACACTGTAGATACTGCATGGGCACAGCATCCACATTCAGGGACATGGCAGGGGGCCCTGCAACCATTACATCTACACTGCATCCAGCTGAAGTGGCACTGCAGGCGTACTGCAATCACTGAAGTTTCAATGCATCCACTGGATTGGCACTACATCAACATTTCACTACAATGCCGGGGGCTCTGCAACCACTGTGGCAACACTGCATCCAGCTGAAGAAACACTGCAGGGGCACTGCAATCACTGCAGGCTCACTGCCTCCACCTTCGTGGGTACTGCATCCTCTGTCACAACATACTGCATAAACCTTTAGGTACGCTGAATCCAATGCATGGGCACTGCATTCACATTCAGGGACACTGAAGGCGGCACTGCAACCCCTGCAGGGACACTGCTTCCAGATGAACTGGAAATGCAGGTGCACTGCAATCACTGCAGGATCACTACATCCACTGCATCTTCACAGCATCCACATTCAGGGACACAACAGGGTGCACTGCAACCATGGCTGGATCACTGCCTCCGCCTTCATGGGTACTGCATGCTAGCTCACAAAATACTGCATGCAACTTGTGGGAAACTGCATCCAATGTCTGGGCACTGCATCCACGTTCTCGGATAATGAAGTGGGCAATGCAACCACTGCAGCAACACTGCATACAGCTGAAGGGGCACTGCAATCACTGCAGGCTCACTGCATCCACCTTCATGGGCACTGCATCCTCCGTCACAACATACTGCATGCACCATGTGGGACATTGCATCCAATGCCTGGGCACTGTATCTACGTTCTTGGACAATGCAGTGGGCACTGCAACCACAGCAGGGACACTGCATACAGATGAAGTCGTACTGCAGGTGCACTCCATTCAGCACAGGCTCACTGCATTCATCTTCGTGGTCACTGCATCTTCCTGCACAACATACAACATCCACCTTGTGTGACACTGCAACTACTGTATGGGCACTGCATCCACATTCAGCCAACGGTAGGGGGCACGGCAACCACTGCAGCATCACTGCATCCACCTACATGTGCCCTGCAGCCTCCATCACAACATACTGCATCCATCTTGTGGGACACTGCATCCACTGCATTTCTACTGCATCCACATTCCCGGAAAATGTGGGGGGCACTGCAAGCACTGCAGGGACACTGCATCCACATTCATAGAACTGCATCATCCGTCATAATATACTGCATCCACCTTGTGGGGCACTGCATCCACATTCCCGGAAAACACAGGGGCACTGCAACCACTGCAGGAACCCTGCATCCAGCTGATGTGGCACTGTGGGTGCACTGCCATCACTGCAGGGTCACTGCATTCACCTTCATCAGCATTACATACTACAGCACACCACAATGCACCCACATTGTGGGACACTGCATCCACCTCATGACAACTGCATCCACATTCCCGGACAATGCAGGGGGCATTGCAACCACTGCAGGGACACTGTATCCAGCTGAAGTGGCACTGAAGGCATACTACAATCACTGCCGGCTCACTGCATGCAACTCGTGGGCACTGCATCCTCTGTCACAACATACGGAAACCAGCTTTTGGTAATCTGCATCCACAGCATGGGCACTGCATCCACATTCAGGGACACAGAGTGGGGCACTGCAATGATGGCAGGGATACTGCAGCCAGTGGAAGTGACACTACTGGTGCACTGCAATGACTGCAGGATCACTGCATCCTCCTTCATGATTACTTAATCCTTCTCAAAGCATAAGTCATCCACCTTGAGGGATACTGCATCCACTGCATGACCATTGCATAAACAGTCAGGTAAACTGCAGGGGGGACTGCAACCACTGCAGGATCACTGCATCCACTGCATGTTCACAGCGTGCACATTCAGGGACACAGCAAGGTGCACTGCAACCACTGCCGGATCACTGGATCCACCTTCATAGGCACTGCATCCTCTGTCACAACATACTGCATCCACCTTGTGTGACACTGCATCCAATGCCTGGGCACTGCATCCACGTTCTGGGACAATGCAGTGGGCACTGCAATCACTGCAGGGACACTGCATACAGCTGATGTCGCACTGCAGGCACTCTGCATTCAGCACAGGCTCACTGCATCTACCTTCGTGTACACTGCATCTTCCAGCACAACATACGACATCCACCTTGTGGGACACTTCAACTACTGCATGGGCACTGCACCCACATTTAGGGAACTGTAGGGGGCACTGCAACCATGGCAACATCACTGCATCCACCTTCATGTGCCCTGCATCCTCCATCACAACATACTGCATCCACCTTGTGGGACACTGCATCCACTGTGACAAATAAAAATAGCAAGCAATAGGATATATTGGAGTATATGAGGAAGCCATTTTGTATAAACCTAATTTGGCCTGACTTCTTATTTTCCTCCATAAGGGCCTGACTGGCTTTTGTGCACGCATTGCATATCTGCTTAGACATTTCCTATGGCCAGAACAAAGGCCCTTGAGATAAAGATGCAACTTCCCCCCGACATTAGCGTTTTTCCTTAGGCTAGGAACTGATTGCTGCACTCACCTCCCACCTCACCTGTGACCACCCAACTGGAGAAAACACACTGCCACCCTGCTGTGTTCACTGAGACAGAAAACCTACCTGCTATTTCCATCTATCGGTGTGCCTACAGAGTAGCCTCACGACTTTTGTAAAAGGGACATTCCAATCATATGTGAAACATCCTCTTTGAGGGTATATAACGACCCTGTATACCCCCCCCACCTAATTGGAGTGCTCTGTTCCTTTGTGGAAAGACTCTACCGGGTTATAATCCTCAGATTTAAGCTCAGAATAAACTCACCCAAATTTTCATTTATATATTGGATATGGATTATTTTCATCAACAACTGCATGACTACTGCATCCACATTCCCGGACAATGCGGGTGGCACTGCAAGCACTGCAGGGACACTGTATCCACGTTCATGAGAACTGCATCATCCGTCGTAACATACTGCACCCACCCTGTGACACTGCATCCACTGCCTGGGCACTGCATAAACATTCCCGGACAATGCAGGGGGCACTGCAACCACTGCAGCAACACTGCATCCAGCTGAAGTGGCACTGCAGTCACACTGCCATCACTGGAGGATCAGTGCATTCACCTTCATCAGCACTCCACATTGTGGGACACTGAATCCACTGCATGAGCACTGCATCCAAAAGCAGGTAAACTGCAGGGGGCACTGCAAATACTGCAGGATCACTGCATCCACCTTTATGGGCACTGCATCCTCCATCACTACATGCTGCATCCGCCTTGTGAGACACTGCATCCACTGTATGACCCCTGCATCCATATTCCAGGACAATGCCAGGGGCACTGCAACCACAGCAGTGACACTGCATCCACTGCATGGGCACTGAATTCACCTTCAGGGACACAGAAGGCGGCACTGCAACACCTGCAGGGACACTGATTCCAGCTGATGTGGAAATGCAGGCACACTGCAATCACTGCTGGATCACTGCATCCACTGCATGTTCACAGCATGCACATTCAGGGACACAGCAGGGTGCACTGCAACCACTGCCAGATCACTGCATCCACCTTCATGGGCACTCGATCCTCTGTCACAACATACTGCATGCACCTTGTGGGACAATGCATCCAATGCCTGGGCAATGCATCCATGTTCTCGGACAATGCAGTGGGCAATGCAACCACTGCAGGGACACTGCATACAGCTGAAGCCGCACTGCAGGTGCACTGCATTCAGCACAGGTTCACTGCATCCACCTTCGTGGGCACTGCATCTTCCATCACAACATATGACATCCACCTTTTGGGACACTGCAACTACTGCATGGGCACTGCATCCACATTCAGGGAACTGTAGGTGTCACTGCAACAACTGAGCATCACTGCATCCAGCTTCATGGGCCCTGCATCCTCCATCACAACATACTGCATCCACCTTGTGGGAAACTGCATCCACTGCATGACTACTGCATCCACATTCCTGGACAATGTGGGGGGCACTGCAAGCACGGCAGGGACACTGAATCCACATTCATGAGAACTGTATCATCCGTCATAACATACTGCATCCACCTTGTAGGACTCTGCATCCACTGCCTGGGCACTGCATCCACATTCCGGGACAATGCAGGGGGCATTGCAACCACTGCAGGGACACTAACTCCAGCTGAAGTGGCACTGAAGGCATACTGCAATCACTACCGGCTCATAGCATCCAACTCATGGGCACTGCATCCTCTGTCATAACATACGGACACCAACATTTGGTACTCTGCATCCACCGCATGGGCACTGAATCCACATTCAGGGACACAGAGTGGGGCTCTGCAACCACAGCAGGGACACGGTACCAGCTGAAGTGGCACTGCAGGTGCAATGCAACGACTGCAGGATCACTGCATCCTCGTTCATGATTACTGAATACTCCATCACAAAATGCTGCATGCACATTGTGAGACACTGCATCCACTGCACGAGCACTGCATCCACGTTCAGGGACACTGCAGTTGGCTCTGCCACCACTGCAGCAACACTGCATCCAGCAGATGTGCAACTGCAGGCGCACAGCAATCACTGCAGGCTCACTGCATCCACCGTCGTGGGCACTGCATCCTCCGGAACAACATACTGCATCCACCTTGTGCGACACTGCAGGCACTGCATGGGCATTGCATCCACATTCAGGGAAACTGTAGGGGGCACTGCCACGACTGCAGGTTCACCGCATCCACCCTCATGGGCACTGCATCCTCTGACAAAACATACTGCATCCGCCTTGTGAGACACTGCATCCACTGCATGACCCTTGCATCCACATTGCAGCACAATTCCGGGGGCACTGCAACCACTGCAGGGACACTGCATCCACCTTCATGGGCACTCCATCCTCCATCATAACATACTGCATATACCTTTAGGTACACTGCATCCACTTCATGGGCACTGCATTTACCTTCAGGGATACAGAAGGCAGCACTGCAACCACTGCAGGGACACTGCTTCCAGCTGATGAGGAAATGCAGGCGCATTGCAAATACTGCAGGATCACTGCATCCACTGCATGTTCACAGCATCCACATTCAGGGACACAGCAGGGTGCACTGCAACCACTGCAGGGACACTGCATCCAGCTGAAGTGGCACTGCAGGTGCACTGCAATGACTGCAGGATCACTGCATGCTCCTTCATGATTACTGAATCCTCCATCACAACATAAGCCAGCCACCTTGAAGGACACTGCATCCTCTGCATGATCACTGCATCCACATTCAGGTAAACTGCAGGGGGCATTCAACCACTGCAGGAGCCCTGCATCCACCTTCATTGGCACTGCATCCTCCGTCACAACATACTGCATGCACATTGTGGGACACTGCATCCACTGCATGGGCACTGCATCCACATTCAGTGACATTGCTGTTGGCTCTGCCACCACAGCAGCAACACTGCATCCAGCTGAAGTGGCACTGCAGGTGCACTTCAATCAATGCAGGTTCACTGTATCCACCTTCGTGGACACTGCATCTTCCATCACAACATACTGCATCCAGCTCGTGGGACACTGCATGCACTCCATGGGCACTGCATCCATATTCAGGGAACTGTAGGGGGCACTGCAACCACTGCAGGATCAATGCATCCACCTTTATGGGCACTGCATCCTCCATGACAACATACTGCATGCACATTGTGGGACACTGCATCCACTGCATGACCACTGCATCCATATTCCAGCACAATGCATGGAGCCCTGCAATCACTGCAGAGATGCTGCTTCCACCTTCATGTGCACTGCATCCTCCGTAACAACATACTGCATAAACCTTTAGGTACACTACCTCCACTGCATGGGCACTTCATTCACCTTCAGGGACACAGAAGGCGGCACTGCGACAACTGCAGCAACACTGCTTCCAGCTGATGAGGAAATGCAGGTGCACTGCAATCACTGCAGGATCACTGTGTTTACAGCACGTTCACAGCATCCACATTCAGGCATAGCTCAGCCATGGCTCACACATGACACAAGCGTGCCACAGAACTGGATCCCATGTGGCTGACACATGACACAGGCTTTGGTCATGCATGGCTCACACATGGTTCAGGTGTGGCTCATGCATGTCTGTGGTGTTGCTCAGGCGTGGCTCACAAGTGTTTGTGGCATGGGTGGCACGTGGTTCAGGCATGGCAGGCAAGTTGTGCCAGTGTGGCTGACATGTGCTTCAAGTGAGGCTGACTTGTGGTTCAAGTGTGACTGGCACTTGGTTCAGGCCGGCCTGGCATGTGACTTGGCGTGGATGAGCCTTGACAAAGGCGTGGTTCACACGTTGTTCAGGCATGGCTGATGCATGACTCAGGTGAGGTGTAAACGTGACACATGCCTGCATAACAGGTCACGCAGGTGAGGTTCGCACATGGTTGATGCATGACCTTTGTGTGCTTCAGGGGTGGCTGGAGCATGGTGCACGCATGGGTGGCAGGTGGTTCAGGCGTGGCTGAAATGTGACTCCGGCATGTGTGAAACAGGACTCCAGTGTGGCTGACACATGTGTCAGGCATGGCTGACACGTGACTCAGGACTTCATCGCCCAGTATCCATGTGTGACTGAAATCTGATCACGCAGGAGTCACATGCCATACATGGGTGGGTCCCACCTGACTACAGGTTGCTGAAACGTGGCTCCCACATACTCAGTCATGCCTGCCACGTGGCTCACGCATGGCTCAGCTGTGTCTCATGGGTGGCTCCCCTGTGGTTCATGCGTGGTTCAAGCATGGAACATGTGTGTTTCACAGGTTCTTCAGATGTGGTTCAAGGGTGTCTCCTATGTGGTTCCTGCATGGCTCACACATGGTTCAGGTGTAATACAGGCGTGGATCTTACACGACTCATCTGGGTCACATATGGTTGAGGACACTCTCACACGTGGTACAGGCATAGCTCAGCCACGGCACACACGTGATGCAGGCATGCCACAGAACTGGCTCCCATGTGGCTGACACATGTTACAGCCTTTGGTCACACATGTGTCGCACATGGTTCAGGTGTGGCTCATGAATGACTTTGGTGTTGGTGAGCCGTGGCTCACATGTTTCTCAGGCATGGGTGACACATGACTCAGGTGAGGCAGCCATGTGACACAGGCGTGCCTGTCACATCATGCAAGTGTGGCTCACACCTGGTTTATGCACGGCCTTCACGTGGCTCAGGGCTTGCTGGTGAATGTTTCACGCAGGGGTCCCAGGTGTTTCAGGTGTGGCTGACACATGACGCAGGCATGGCTGACACGTGACTCAGGCATTCATCGCACATTATCCATGCCTGGCACACATGTGTTTCATGCATGTCTTACCTGACGTTCATGTGTGGCACACATGTGACTCATTTGCTGCTGACCCATGGCTCCCACCTAATCAGACGTGGCTGGCATGTGGCTCACGCATGGCCCTGACATGATTCACGAGTGGCTCCCTTGTGGTTCACGTGTCGTTCACACCTTGAACATGTGTGCTTCACACGTGTTTCCCATGTGGTTCAAGTGTGTCTCATGTGGTTCAGTCATGGTTCAGGTGTGGCTCCCAAATGGTTCAGGTGTAACCCAGGTGTGGTTCGCACACAGCTCATGTGCGTGTCACCTATGGTTGAGGAGTGTTTCACCCTTGATTCAGGCGTGGCTCACACGTGGTGCAGGCATGGCTCAGCCATGGCTCACCTGTAGTTCAGGCGAGCCTCAGACTGGGGCCAGGTGTGGCTGACACATGCTTCAGGAGTATGTCACTCATGGCTAACACATGTCTCAGGTGAGGCTCCCGCCATGCTGGGGTGTGGCTCTGGCATGGTTGCAACGTGGCTCGGGCATGTCTGACACGAGATTCAGACGTTGCGGTCATGTGTTTCAGGCATGGGATTAAGGCCTGTCGCACACAGGTTCCAGTGGTATGTGATGCTTCATTCAGTCCGCAGTCACAAGTGATTGCTGTGTGGCTGACACTTGGTGTGTTTCTGTTGACACATGGCTCAGGCGTGGTTGACATGTGGTTCAGATGTGTATGACAGGTGATTCAGATGTGGCTGGCAATTTTCTGATGCAGGGCTGACACATGACGCAGTCATGGCCCACACGTGACTCAGGCATTCATCGCACATTATCCATGTGTGGCAGGCATGTGGTCACACGTGGGACATGTCATCCAGGTGTGGCTCCCTTGTTGCTGAAACGTGGCCCCCACATACTCAGTCATGGCTGGCACGTGGCTCATGCATGCCTCAGTTGTGTTTCATGTTTGGTTCACCTGAGGTTCATGTGTGATTCAAGCATTGAACATGCGTGCATCCCATGAGGTTCAGATGCCGTTCAAGGGGCCCTCACATGTGGTTCAGGCATGGTTGAGTTGTGGCTCACACAACGTTCAGATGGAATTCAGGCATGGCTCACTCGTGACTTGTCTGGGTCACAAATGCTGCAGGAGACTTTCACACATGATTTAGGCATGGCCCACACATGGTTCAGGAGCAGCTCAGCCAAGGCTCACACGTGATGCAGGCACGAAGCCGAACTGGGTCACATGTGGCTCATGCAAGATTCAGGCGTTTCTCATGCATGGCTCACACACGGCTGAGGTGTGGCTCATGCAAGGCTGTGGTGCTGCTCCGGCATGGCTCACAATGGATTGTGACATGGTTGGCACGTGGTTCAGGCATGGCAGGCAGGTGGCTCCAGCGTGGCTGCCACGTGCTTCAAGTGAGGCGGGTGTGTGGTTATATTGGGACTGGCACATGGTTCAGTCGTGGCTGGCATGTGACTTTGGCATGGCTGAGATGAGACTCAGGCGTGGCTCACACGTTTTATAGGCATGCCTGACTCATGACCCACGTGAGGCAGCCACGTGACACAGGCTTGCCTGTCACAACACGCAGGTGTGGCTCACACCTGGTTCATGCACGGCCTTCACGTGGCTCAGGGGTGGCTGGTGTGTGGTTCCCGCATGGGTGCCAGGTGTTTCAGGTGTGGCTGACACATGACGCAGGCATGGCTGACACGTGACTCAGGCATTCATCACACATAATCCATGCCTGGCAGACATGTGTTTCATGCATGGGTTACATGCTGATAGTTTTTGGGACACGTTACTCGCTTTTTTCTGACCCATGTCTCCCACCTACTCAGACGTGGCTGGCACATGGCTCACGAAAGGCCCAGCCATGTTTCACGTGTGGCTCCCTTGTGGTTCACGTGTGATTCACACCTTGAACATGTGTGCTACAGACGTGTCTCCCATGTGGTTCAAGTGTATCTCATGTGGTTCAGTCATGGTTCAGGTGTGGCTCCCAAATTGTTCAGGTGTATCCCAGGTGTTGTTCCCACATGGCTCATGTGCATGTCACCTATGGTTGAGGAGTGTTTCACCCTTGATTCAGGCGTGGCTCACACGTGGTGCAGGCATGGCTCAGCCATGTCTCACCTGTAGTTCAGGCGAGCCTCAGACCGGGGCCAGGTGTGGCTGACACATGATTCAGGAGTTTGTCACACATGGCTAACACATGTCTCAGGTGAGGCTCACGCCATGCTGGGGCATGGCTCTGGCATGGTTGCCACTTGGCTCAGGCATATCTGACACGAGATTCAGGTGTTGTTGGCATGTGTTTCAGGCATGGTATCAAGGCGTGTCATACACGGGTCCCAGTGGTATGTGATGCTTCATTCAGGCCGCAGTGACACATGCTTGCTGTGTGGCTGACAGTTGGTGTGTCGCCGTTGACACATGGCTCAGGTGTGGCTGACATGTGGTTCGGATGTGGGTGACAGGTGATTCAGGTATGGCTGGCAATTTTCTGAGGCGCGGCTGATGCATGACGCAGGCATGACCCACACCTGACTCAGGCATTCATCGCACATTATCCATGTGTGGCAGTTATGTGATCACACGTGGGACATGTCATCCAGGTGTGGCTCCCACGTTGCTGAAATGTGGCCCCCACATACTCAGTCTTGGCTAGCACGTGGCTCATGCATGCCTCAGCTTTGTTTCATGTGTGGCTCACCTGAGGTTCATTTGTGGTTCAAGCATTCAACATGCGTGCTTCCCATGTGCTTCCGATGCAGTCCAAGGGGCCCTCTCATGTGGTTCAGGCATGGTTCAGTTGTGGCTCACACACGGTTCAGAAGTAATTCAGGCATGGCTCACTCGTGACTTGTCTGGGTCACAAATGCTGCAGGAGGCTTTCACACATGATTTAGGCATGGCCCACATATGGTTCAGTTGCAGCTCAGCTAAGGCTCACACGTGATGCAGGCACACCACAGAACTTGGTCACATGTGGCTGACGCACGATTCAGGCGTTTGTCACACATGGCTCCCTCAGGGCTGAGTTCTGGCTCATGCATGGCTGTGGTGCTGCTCAGGCGTGGCTCACACTTGGTTGTGGCATGGTTGGCACGTGGTTCAGGCTGGCATGCAGGTGGCTCCAGAGGGCTGACACGTGCTTCAAGTGATGTGGGCGTGTGGATAAATTAGGACTGGCACATGGTTCAGTCGTGGCTGGCATATGACTTTGGCATTATTGAGATGAGACTCAGGCGTGTGCCACACATTTTTCAGGCATGGCTAAGACATGACTCAGGTGAGGCAGCCACGTGACACAGGCGTGACTGTCACATCACACAGGTGTGGCTCACACCTGGTTCATGCACGGCCTTCATGTGGCTCAGGGGTGGCTGGTGCGTGGCTCACGCATTGGTGCTAGGTGTTTCAGGTGTGGTTGACACATGATGCAGGCATGGCTGACTCATGACTCAGGCATTCATCGCACATTACTCTTGCCTGGCAGACATGTGTTTCATGCATGGGTTACAGGTCATTCATGTGTGGCACACACGTGACTCACTCTCTGCTGACACATGGCTCCCACCTACTCAGACGTGGCTGGCACGTGGCTCACGCATGGCCCAGCCATGATTCACGAGTGGCTCCCTTGTGGTTCACGTGTGTTTCACACCGTGAACATGTGTGCTTCACACGTGTTTCCCATGTGGTTCAAGTGTGTCTCATGTGGTTCAGTCATGGCTCAGGTGTGGCTCCCAAATGGTTCAGATGTATCTCAGGTGTTGTTCACACATGGCTCATGTGCATGTCACCTATGGTTGAGGAGTGTTTCACCCTTGATTCAGGCGTGGCTCACACGTGGTGCAGGCATGGCTCAGCCATGTCTCACCTGTAGTTCAGGCGAGCCTCAGACCGGGGCCAGGTGTGGCTGACACATGATTCAGGAGTTTGTCACACATGGCTAACACATGTCTCAGGTGAGGTTCAAGCCATGCTGGGGCGTGGCTCTGGGATGGTTGCCACGTGGCACAGGCATGTCTGACACGAGATTCAGGGGTTGCTGGCATGTGTTTCAGGCATGGGATTAAGGCGTGTCACACACGGGTCCCAGTGGTATGTCATGCTTCGTTCAGGCCACAGTGACACATGATTGCTGTGTGGCTGAGACTTGGTGTGTCGCCATTGACACATGGCTCAGGCGTGTCTGACATGTGGTTTGGATGTGGGTAACAGGTGATTCATGTGTGGCTGGCAATTTTCAGATGCAGGGCTCACGCATGACGCAGGCATGGCCCACCCAGGACTCAGGCATTCATCGCACTTTATCCATGTGTGGCAGGAATGTGGTCACACGTGGGACAGCTCGTAAAAGTGTGGCTCCCAGGTTGCTGAAACGTGGCTGCCACATTGTCATGGCTGGCACTTGGCTCATGCATGCCTCAGCTGTGCTTCATGTGTGGCTCACCTGAGGTTAATGTGTGGTTCAAGCATTGAACATGGGCGCTTCTCATGCAGTTCTGATGTGGTTCAAGCATGCCTCACATCTGGTTCAGGCATGGTTCAGTGGTGGCTCACACACAGTTCAGATGTAATTCAGGCATGGCTCACACATGCCTTGTGTGCGTCACAAATGCTGCAGAGGAATTTCACACATGATTTAGGCATGGCACACACATGGTTCAGGTGCAGCTCAGCCAAGGCTCACATGTGATGCAGGCACGCCACAGAACTTGGTCACATGTGGCTGACGCAAGATTCAGGTGTTTGTCACACATGGCTCCCACATGGCTGAGGTGTGGCTCATGCATAGCTGTGGTGCTGCTCCGGCGTGGCTCACAATTGATTGTGGCATGGTTGGCACATGGTTCAGGCATGGCATGCAAGTGGCTCCAGCACGGTGGACATGTGCTTCAAGTGAGGTGGTGTGTGTTTAAATTGGGACTGGCACGTGCTTCAGTTGTGGCTGGCTTGTGACTTCGGCATGGCTGAAATGAGACTCAGGCGTGGCTCACATGTATTTCAGGCATGGCTGACACATGACTCACGTGAGGCAGCCATGTGACACAGGCGTGCCTGTCATATCAGGCAGCTGTGGCTTGCACCTGTCTCATGCACGGCCTTCACGTGGCTCAGGTGTAGCTGGTGCGCGGTTCCCACATGGGTTCCAGGTGTTTCAGGTGTGTCTGGCACATGTGTCAGGCATGGCTGACACCTGACTCAGGCATTCATCCCACATTATCCGTGCCTGACAGACATGTTTTTCATGCATGGGTTACATGTCGTTCATTTGTAGCACACTTGTGACTCACTCGCTGCTGACAAATGGCTCCCACCTACTCAAACGTGGCTGTCAAGTGGCTCTAGCATGGCCCAGCCATGATTCACGAGTGGCTACCTTGTGGTTCACATGAAACACAGCTGAGCCATGCGTGAGCCACTTGGCAGTCATGACTGAGTATGTGGGAGCCATGTTTCAGCAACCTGTAGTCACGTGGGAGCCACCTATGTATGGCATGTGACTCCTGCGTGATCACTTTACTGTCACACATGGATACTGGGCGATGAATGCCTGAGTCACGTGTCAGCCATGCCTGACACATGTGTCAGCCACACCGGAGTCCTGTTTCACACATGCCGGAGTCAGGTTTCAGCCACGCCTGAACCACCTCCCACCCATGCGTGCATGATGCACCAGCCAGCCCTGAACCACATGAAGGCCATGCATGAACCATGTGTGAACCACATTTGCGTGACGTTTCAGGCACACCTCTGTCACGTTTCCACCACAGCTGAGTCCTGTGTCAGCCACGCCTGAACAACGTGTGAACCAGGCCTGTGTCAAGGCTCAGCCACGCCAAGTCACGTGCCAGCCAGGCCTGAACCAAGTGCCAGTCACACTTGAACAACAGGTCAGCCTCACTTGAAGCACGTGCCAGCCACACTGGCACAACTTGCCTGCCATGCCTGAACCACATGCCACCCATGCCACAAACACATGTGAGCCACGCCTGAGAAAAACCACAGACATGCATGAGCAACACCTGAACCATGTGTGAGCCATGAGTGACCAAAGCCTGTATCATGTGTCAGCCACATTTGAGCCACTTCTGTGGCACATCTGCGTCACGTGTGAGCCATGGCTGAACTATCCCTGAAGCACGTGTGAGAGTGTCCTCAACCATATGTGACCCAGACCAGTCGTGTGAGATCCACGCCTGAATAACACCCGAAGCATGTGTGAGCCATGCGGGAAACACTGGGGGACACCCTTGAACCACATATGAAGAACCTGGGAAACACACATGTTCCATGATTGAACCACGCATGAACCACAGGGGAGCCATTTATGAAACACAGCTGAGCCATGCGTGAGCCATATGGCAGCCATGACTGAGTATGTGGGAGCCACGTTTCAGCAACCTGTAGTCACGTGGGAGCAACCCATGTAGGGCATGTGACTCCTGCGTGATCACATTTCCGACACACATGGATCCTGGGTGATGAATGCCTGAGTCACGTGTCAGAGATGCCTGACACATGTGTCAGACACACCGGAGTCCTGTTTCACACATGCCAGAGTCATATTTAAGCCACACATGAACCACCAGCCACCCATGCGTGCATCATGCACCAGCCACACCAGACCCACAGGAAGGCCATTCATGAACCATGTGTGAACAACACCTGCGTGATGTATCAGGCATGCCTGTGTCACGTTTCCACCTCCCCTTGTCATGTGTCATCCACGCCTGAACAGCATGTGAACCACGCCTGTGTCAAGTCTCAGCCGCGCCAAGTCACATGCCAGCCAGGCCTGAACCAAGTGCCAGCCACACTTGAACCACAGGTCAGCCTCACTTGAAGCACATGTCAGCCACACTGGCACAACTTGCCTGCCATGCCTGAACCACGTGCCAACCATTCCTAAAACACATGTGAGCCACACCTGACCAAAACCACAGACATGCAGGAGCCATACCTGAACCATGTGTGAGCCATGCATGAAAGACTGTGTCATGTGTAAGCCACATGGGAGCCACTTCTGTGGCATGCCTGCGTCATTTGTGAGCCATGGCTGAGCTATGCCTGAACCACGTGTGATACTGTCCTCAACCATATGTGACCCACACGAGTCGTGTGAGATCCCCGCCTGAATTACACCTGAACCATGTGTGAGCCATGCAGGAACCACATGGGAGACACCCTTGAACCACATCTGAAAAACCTGGGAAACACACATGAACCATGCTTGAACCACACATGAACCACAGGGGAGCCACCCATGAAACCCAGCTGAGCCATGCGTGAGCCACGTGGCAGCCATGACTGAGTATGTGGGAGCCACGTTTCAGCAAACTGTAGTTGTGTGGGAGCCACCCATGTACAACATGTGACTCCTGCGTGATCACATTTCCATGAAAAATGGCTACTGGGTGATGAATGACTGAGTCACGTGTCAGCCATGCCTGACATATGTGTCAGCCACACCAGATCCTGTTTCACACATGCCAGAGTCACATTTCAGCCACGCCTGAAACACCTGCCACCCATGCGTGCACCATGCACCAGCCACCCCTGAACCACACAAAGGCCATGCATGAACCATGTGTGAACCACACCGGAGTGATGTGTCAGGCACGCCTGTGTCACGTTTCCACCTCACCTGAGTCATGTGTCAGGCACGCCTGAACAACTTGGGAACCACACCTGTGTCAAGGCTCAGTCACGCCAAGTCATGTGCCAGCCAGCCCTGAACCATGTGGCAGTCACACTTGAAGCACAGGTCAGCCTCACTTGAAGCACGTGTCAGCCACACTGGCACAACTTGCCTGCCAAGCCTGAACCACGTGCCACCCATGCCAATAACACATGTGAGCCACACCTGACCAAAACCACGGATATACATGAGCCACAGCTGAACCATGTGTGAGCCATGCGTGACCAAAGCCTGTGTCATGTGTCTGCCACATTGGAGACAGTTCTGTGTCATGTCTTCATCACGTATGAGCCATGGCTGAGCTATGCCTGAACCACGTGTGAGAGTGTCCTCAACCATATTTGACCCAGATGAGTCGTGTGAGATTCACGCCTGAATTACACCCGAACCATGTGTGAGCCATTCAGGAACCACATGGGAGACACCCTTGAACCACATCCGAAGAACCTGTGAAACACACATGTTCCATGCTTGAACAACGCATGAACCACAGGGGAGCCACACATGAAACACAGCTGAGCCATGCGTGAGCCAAGTGACAGCCATGCCTGAGTATGTGGGAGCCAAGTTTCAGCAACCTGTAGTCACGTGGGAGACACCCATGTATGGCATACGACTCCTGCGTGATCACATTTCCGTCACATATGGATACTGGGCGATGAATGCCTGAGTCACGTGTCAGCCACACCGGAGTCCTGTTTCACACATGCCAGAGTCACATTTCGGCCACCCCTGAAGCACCTGCCACCCATGCGTGCACCATCCATCAGCCACCCTTGAACCACACAAAGGCCATGCATGATACATGTGTGAACCACACCTGTGTGATGTGTCAGGCACACCTGTGTCACGTTTCCACCTCCCCTGAGTCATGTGATGGCACACCTGAACAAAGTGTGAACCACGCCTGTGTCAAGGCTTAGCCACACCAAGTCACGGGCCTGCCAGGCTTGAACCAAGTGTCAGTCACACTTAAACCACAGGTCAGCCTCACTTGAAGCACGTGTCAGCCACACTGGCACAACTTGCCTGCCATGCCTGAACCACGTGCCATCCATGCCAAAAACACATGTGAGCCACACCTGACCAACACCACAGACCTGCATGAGCCACACCTGAACCATGTGTGAGCCATGTGTGACCAAAGCCTGTAGCATGTATCAGCCACATGTGAACCAGCTCTGTGGCACGTCTGCGTCACATGTGAGCCATGGCTGAGCTATGCCTGAACCACATGTGAGAGTGTCCACAACCATATGTGACCCACATGAGTCGTGTGAGATCCACGCCTGAATTACACCTGAACCATGTGTGAGCCATGCAGGAACCACATGGGAGACACCCTTGAACCACATCTGAAGAACCTGTGAAACACACATGTTCCATGCTTGAAGCACGCATGAACCACAGGGGAGCCACCCATGAGACACATCTGAGCCATGCGTGAGCCACGTGGCAGCCATGACTGAGTATGTGGGAGCCACGTTTCAGCAACCTGTAGTCACGTGGGAGCCACCCATGTATGGCATGTGAATCCTGCATGAGCACATTTCCGTAACACATGGATACTGGGCGATGTATGACTGAGTCACATGTCAGCCATCCCTAACGCATGTGTCAGCCACACCGGAGTCCTGTTTCACACATGCCGGAGTCACATTTCAGCCACGCATGATCCAGCTGCCACCCATGTGTGCACCGTGCATCAGCCACCCGGGAACCACACGAAGGCCATGCATGAACCATGCATGAACCACACCTGAGTGACGTGTCATGCATGCCTGTGTCACATTTCCCCCACACCTGAGTCAGGTGTCAGCCACCCCTGAACAACGTGTGATCCAAGACTGTGACAAGGCTCTGCTGCACCAAGTCATGTGCCAACCAGGCCTGAACCCAGTGCCAGTCACACTTGAACCACTGGTCAGCCTCACTTGAAGCACGCATCAGCTACACTGGCACAACTTGCCTGCCATGCATGAACCACGTGCCATCCATGCCAAAAACACATGTGAGCAACGCCTGACCAACAAAACAGACATGCATGGCCACACCTGAACCATGTGTGAGCCATGCGTGACCAAAACCTGTATCATTCGTCAGCCACATGGGAGCCAGTTCTGTTGCACGCCTGTGTCACGTGTGAGCCATGGCTGAGCTATGCCTGAACCACGTGTGAGTGTATTCTCAACCATACGTGATCCAGACGAGTCGTGTGAGATCCACGCCTGAATTACACCCAAACCATGTGTGAGCCATGCAGGAACCACATGGGAGACACCCTTGAACCAAATCTGAAGAACCTGGGAAACACACATGTTCCATGCTTAAATCACGCATGAACCACAGGGGAGCCACCCATGAGACACAGCTGAGCCATGCATGAGCCACATGGCAGCCATGACTGAGTATGTGGGAGCCAGGTGTCAGCAACCTGTAGTCCCGTGGGAGCCACCATGTATGGCATGTGACTCCTGCGTGATCACCTTTCCATCACACATGGCTACTGGGCGTTGCATGCCTGAGTCACGTGTCAGCCACACCGGAGTCCTGTTTCACACATGCTGGAGCCACATTTCAGCCACGTCTGAACCACCTGCCACCCATGCGTGCACCATGCACCAGCCACGCCTGAATCACACGAAGGCCATGCATGAACCATGTGTGAACCACACCTACCTGACGTGTCAGGCACGCCTGTGTCAGGTTCCACCTCACCTCAGTCACATGTCAGCCACACCTGAACAACGTGTGGACCACGCCTGTGTCAAGGCTCAGCCATGCCAAGTCACGTGCCAGCCAGGCCTGAACCAAGTACCAGTCACACTTGAACCACAGGTCAGCCTCACTTGAAGCACATGACAGCCCCACAGGCAGATGTTGCATGCCATGCCTGAACCACGTGCAACCCATTCCAAAACACATGTGAGCCACACCTGACCAACACCACAGACATGCATGAGCCACACCTGAACCATGTGTGAGCCATGCGGGACCAAAGCCTGTATCATGTGTCAGCCACATGGGAGCCAGTTCTGTGGCACGTCTGCATAACATGTACGATGGCTGAGATATGCCTGAATCACGTGTGAGAGTGTCCCAACCATATGTGACCCAGACGACTCATGTGAGATCCACGCCTGAATTACACGCAAACCATGTGTGAGCCATGCAGGAACCACATGGGAGACAACCTTGAACCACATTTGAAGAACCAGGGAAACACAGGTGTTCCATGCTTGAACCACGCATGAACCATAGGGGAGCCACCCATGAGACACAGCTGAGCCATGCGTGAGCCACTTGGCAGCCGTGACTGAGTATGTGGGAGCCACGTTTCAGCAACCTGTAGTCACGTGGGAGCCACCCATGTACGACGTGTGATGCCTGTGTGATCACATTTCAATCACACATGGATACTGGGTGATGATTCCTGAGTCACGAGTCAGCCATGCCTGACACATGGGTCAGCCACACCAGAGTCCTGTTTCACACATGCTGGAGTCACATTTCAGCCACCACAGAACCACCTGCCCCCCATGCGTGCACCATGCACCAGCCCCCCTGAACCACACGAAGGCCATGCATGAACCAGGAACCACATGGGAGACACCCTTGAACCACATCTGAAGAACCTGTGAAAGACACATGTTCCATGCTTAAACCACGGATGAACCACAGGGAAGCAACCCATGACACACAGCTGAGCCATGCGTGAGCCACATGGCAGCCATGACTGAGTATGTGAGAGCCACGTTTCAGCAACCTGTAGTCCCGTGGGAGCCACCCATGTACGGAATTTGACGCCTGCGTGATCACCTTTCCGTCACACATGGCTACTGGACGATGAATGCCTGAGTTACGTGTCAGCCACACCAGAGTCCTGTTTCACACATGCCGGAGTCACATTTCAGCCACCACAGAACCACCTGCCCCCCATGCGTGCACCATGCACCAGCCACCTCTGAACCACACGAACTCCATGCATGAACTATGTGTGAACCACACCTGCGTGAGGTGTGAGGCACGCCTGTGTCACGTTTCCACCTCACCTGAGTCACGTGTCAGCCACGCCTGAACAACGTGTGAACCAGGCCTGTGTCAAGGCTCAGCCACGCCAAGTCACGTGCCAGCCAGGCCTGAACCAAGTGCCAGTCACACTTGAACCACAGGTCAGCCTCAATTGAAGCACGTGTCAGCTACACTGGCACGACCTGCCTGCCATGCCTGAACCACGTGCCACCCATACCAAAAACACATGTGAGCCACGCCAGTCCAACACCACAGACATGCATGAGCCACACCTGAACCATGTGTCAGCCATGCATGATCAAAGCCTGTATCATGTGTCAGCCACAGGGGAGCCAGTTCTGTGGCACGCCTGTATGAAGTGTGAGCCATGGCTGAGCTATCCCTGAACCACGTGTGAGAGTGTCCCCAACCATATGTGAGCCAAACGAGTCGAGTGTGATCCACGGCAGACGTTCACCGAAACCATGTGTGAGCCATGCAGGAATCACTTAGGAGACACCCTTGAACCACATCTGAAGAACCTGTGAAACACACATGTTCCATACTTGAACCATGCATGAACCAGAGGGGAGCCACCCATGAGACACAGCTGAGCCATGCGTGAGCCACGTGGCAGTCATTACTGAGTATGTGGGAGCCACGTTTCAGCAACCTGTAGCCACATGGGAGCCGCCCATGTATGGCATGTGACTCCTGCATGATCACCTTTCCTCCACACATGGATACTGGGCGATGAATGCCTGAGTCACGTGTCAGCCATGCCTGACACACGTATCTGCCACACCGGAGTCCTGTTTCATACATGCTGGAGTCACATTTCAGCCACGCCTGAGCCACCTGCCACCCATGCGTACTCCATGCACCAGCCACGCCTGAATCACAAGAAGGCCATGCATGAACCATGTGTGAACCACACCTGCATGACGTGTGAGGCACGCCTGTGTCACATTTCCACCTCACCTAAGTTGCGTGTCAGCCACGCCTGAACAACGTGTGAACCACACCTGTGTCAAGCCTCAGCCGCACCAAGTCACGTGCCAGTCAGGCCGGAACCAAGTGCTAGTCACTCTTGAACCGCAGGTCAGCCTCACTTGAAGCACGTGTCAGCCACACTGGCACAACTTGCGTGCCATGCCTGAACCATGTGCCACACATCCAAAAATCACATGTGAGCCACACCTGTCCAACACCACATATATGCATGAGCTACACCTGAACCATGTGTGAGCCATGTGTGACTAAAGCCTGTATCATGTGTCAGCCTCATGGGAGCCAGTTCTGTGGCACACCTGCGTCACGTGTGAGCCAGGGCTGAACTATGCCTGAACACTCTGCGAGAGTGTCCTCAACCATAGTTGACCCAGATGAGTCGTGTGAGATCCACACCTGAATTACACCCGAACCATGAGTGAGCCATGCAGGAGCACATGGGAGACGCCTTTGATGCACATCTGAAGAACCTGTGAAACACACATGTTCCATGCTGGAACCACGCATGAACTACAGGGGAGTCACACATGAAACACAGCTGATCCATGCGTGAGCCATGTGGCAACCATGTCTGAGTATGTGGGAGCCAAGTTTCAGCAACCTGTAGTCACGTGGGAGCCGCCCATGTATGGCATGTGACTCCTGCGTGATCACATTTCCATCACACATGGATACTGGGCGATGAAGGCCTGAGTCACGTGTCAGCCATGACTGACACATGTGTCAACAACACCGAAGTCCTGTTTCATACATGCTGGAGTCACATTTCAGCCACGCCTGAACCACCTGCCACCCATGCATGCACCATGCACCAGCCACGCCTGAATCACACGAAGGCCATGCATGAACAATGTGTGAACCACACCTGCATGATGTGTCAGGCACGCCTGTGTCACATTTCCATCTCACCTGAGTCGTGTGTCAGCCACGACTGAACAACGTGTGAACCACACCTGTGTCAAGGCTCAGCCGTGCCAAGTCACGTGCCAGCCAGGCCTGAACCAAGTGCCACTCACTCTTGAACCGCAGGTCAGCCTCACTTGAAGCACGTGTCAGCCACACTGGCACAACTTGCCTGCCATGCCTGAACCACGTGCCACCCATGCCAAAAACACATGTGAGCCACACCTGACCAACACGACAGACATGCATGAGCCACACCTGAACCATGTGTGACCCATGCGTGAACAAAGCCTGTATCATGTGTCAGCCACATGGGAGACAGTTCTGTGGCACGCCTGCATCACGTGTGAGCCATGGCTGAGTTATGCTTGAACCACGTGTGAGAGTGTCCTCAACCATGTGTCCCCCAGATGAGTCGTGTGAGATCCACGCCTGAATTACACGCAAACCATGTGTGAGCCATGCAGCAACCACATGGGAGACACCCTTGAACCTCATCTGAAGAACCTGTGAAACACACATGTTCCATGCTTGAAGCACGCATGAACCACAGGGGAGCCACCCATGAGATATAGCTTAGCCATGCCTGAGCCACGTGGCAGCCATGACTGAGTATGTGGGAGCCACGTTTCAGCAACCTGTAGTCACGTGGGAGCCACCATGTATGGCATGTGACTCCTGCGTGAAAACCTTTCCGTCCCACATGGCCACTGGGCGATGAATGCCTGAGTCACATAGCCACACCAGAGTCCTGTTTCACACATGCCGGAGTCACATTTCAGCCACTCTTGAACCACCTGCCACCCATGCGTGCACCATGCACCAGCCACATCTGAACCACACGAAGGCCATGCATGTACCATGTGTGAACCACACCTGTGTGACGTGTCAGGCATGCCTTTGTCACGTTTCCAGCTCACCTGAGTCATGTGTCAGCCACGCTTGAACAACGTCTGAACCACGCCTGTGTCAAGGCTCAGCCGTGCCAAGTCACTTGCCAGCCAGGCCTGAACCAAGTGCCAGTCACACTTGAACCACAGGTCAGCCTCACTTAAAGCACGTGTCAGCCACACTGGCACAACTTGCCTGCCATGCTTGAACCACGTGCCACCCATGCCAAAAACACATGTGAGCCCTGCCAGACCAACACCACAGACAAGCATGAGCCACACCTGAACCATGTGTGAGCCATGTGTGACCAAAGCCTGTAGCATGTGTCAGCCACATGGGAGCCAGTTCTGTGTCATGCCTGCATCACGTGTGAGCCAGGGCTGAGCTTTGCCTTAACCACGTGTGAGAGTGTCCTCAACCATATGTGACCCAGACGAGTCATGTGAGATCCACACCTGAATTACACCCGAACCATGTGTGAGCCATGCAGGAACCACATGGGAGACACCTTTGAACCACATCTGAAGAACCTGGGAAACACACATGTTCCATGCTTGAAGCACGCATGAACCACAGGGGAGCCACCCATGATACACAGCTGTGCCATGCGTGAACCAGGTGGCAGTGATGACTGAGTATGTGTGAGTCACGTTTCAGCAACCTGTAGTCCCGTGGGAGCAACCCATGTACAGCATGTGACTCCTGCGTGATCACCTTTCGGTCTCACATGGCTACTGGGTGATGAATGCCTGAGTCATGTGTCAGCCATGCCTGACACATGTGTCAGCCAAACCGGAGTACTGTTTCACAGATGGCGGAGTCTCATTTCAGCCACGCATGAACCACCTGCCACCCATGCATGCCCCATAGACCAACCACCCCTGAGCCACACGAAGGCCATGCATGAACCCTGTGTGAACCACATCTGCGTGACGTGTCAGGCCTGCCTGTGTCACTTTTCGACTTCACCTGAGTCACGTTCAGCCATGCCTGAACAATGTGTGAACCATGCCTGTGTCAAGGCTCAGCTGCGCCAAGTCACGTGACAGCCAACCTGAACCAAGTCCAGTCACACTTGAACCACAGGTCAGCCTCACTTGAAACACGTGTTAGCCACACTGGCACAACTTGCCTGCCATGCCTGAACCACGTGCCACCCATGCCAAGAAAACATGTGAGCCATGCCTGACCGACACCACAGACATGCAGGAACCACAACTGAACCATGTGTGAGCCATGCATGACCGAAGCCTGTATCATGTGTCAGCCACATGGGAGCCAGTTCTGTGGAACGTCTGAGTCACGTGTGAGCCATGGCGTAACTATCCCTGAAGCACGGGTTAGAGTGTCCTCAAACATATGTGACCCAGACGAGTCGTGTGAGATCCACGCCTGAATAACACCCGAACCATGTGTGAGCCATGCAGGAACCACATGGGAGACACCCTTGAACCACATCTGAAGAACCTGGGAAACACACATGTTCCATGCTTGAACCACGCACAAACCACAGGGTAGCCACCCATGAAACACAGCTGAGCCATGCGTGAGCCACTTGGAGGCTGTGACTGAGTATTTGAGAGCCACGTTTCAGCAACCTCTAGTCACGTGGGAGCCGACGATGTACGGCATGTGACTCCTGCATGATCTCATTTCCGTCACACATGGATACTGGGCGATGAATGCCTGAGTCATGTGTCAGCCATGCCTGACACATGTGTCAGCCACACCGGAGTCCTGTTTCACACATGCCGGAGTCACATTTCAGCCACGCCTGAACCACCTGCCACCAATGCGTGGACCATGCACCAGCCAACCCTGAACCACACGAAGTCCATGCATGAACCATGTGTGAACCACACCTGCGTGACGTGTCAGGCACGCCTGTGTCACGTTTCCACCTCACCTGAGACATGTGTCAGCCACGCCTGAACAACGTGGGAACCACGCCTGTGTTAAGGTTAAGCCGCACCAAGTCACGTGCCAGCCAGGCCTGAACCAAGTGCCAGTCCCACTTGAACCACTGGTCAGCCTCACTTGAAGCACGTGTCAGCCACACTGGCACAGATTGCCTGCCATGCATGATCCATGTGCCACCCGTGCCCAAAACGCATGTCAGCCCCGCCTGACCAACACCACATACATTCATGAGCCACACCTGAACCATGTGTGAGCCATGAGTGACCAAAGCCTGTATCATGTGTCAGCCACATGGGAGCCAGTTCTGTGTCACTCCTGCATCATGTGTGAGCCATGGCTGAGCTATGCCTGAACCACGTGTGAGAGTGTCCTCAACCATATGTGACCCAGACGAGTCGTGTGAGATCCACGCCTGAATTACACCCGAACCATGTGTGAACCATGCAGGAACCACATGGGAGACACCCTTGAACCACATCAGAAGAACCTGTGAAACACACATGTTCTATTCTTGAACCATGCAAAGACAGAGGGGAGACACCCATGAAACACAGCGGAGCCATGCGTGAGCCACGTGGCAGCCTTGACTGAGTATGTGAGAGCCACGTTTCAGCAACCTGTGAGTCATGCGGCAGCCACACCTGTATGGCATGTCACACATGTGTGACCACATGTCTGCCACACATGGATCATGTGCGATGAATGCTGAGTCACGTGTCAGCCATGACTGAGTCATTTGTCAGCCACACCAGGGCCATGTTTCACACAAGCTGGAGTCACATTTCAGCCACGCCTGAACCTCCTGCCACCCATGCGTACACCATGCACCTGCCTCCCCTGAACCACACGTAGGCCATGCATGAAGCATATGTGAACCACACCTGCATGACCTGTGACACACACCTCTCACGTGTGCACCCAACATGAGTCATGTGTAGGCCACGCGTGAATAAACTGTGAGCCACGCCTGAGTCAGGTCAAAGCCATGACGTGGTCACATGCCAGCCAGAGCTGAACAGACTGTCAGTCACACTTGAAGCACTTGTCAGCCTTACTCGAAGCATGTGTCAGCCACACTGGTACAACTTGCCTGCCATTCCAGAACCACGTGCCAACCTTGCTACAACCACCTGTGAGCCATGCCTGAGCAACACCACAGCCATGCATGTGCCACACCTGAGCCAGGTGTGAGCCATGCGTTACAAAAGCCTGTATCATGTGTCAGACACATGGGAGCCAGTGCTGTGGCATGACGCATCACGTGTGAGCCATGGCTGAGCTATGCCAGAACCACCGACTGAAAGTGTCCTCTACCATATGTGACCCACACGAGCCGTTTGTGAGCCACGCCTGAATTACACACGAACCATGTGTGAGCCATGCAAGAACCACATGTCAGACCCCCTTGAAGCACATCTGAACCACCTGTGAAACACACATCATCGATGCTTGAACTGCACATGAACCACAGTGGGATCCACACATGAAACACAGCAGAGCCATGTGTGAGCCACGTGCCAGCCATGACTGAGTATGTGGGAGCCAGGTTTCAGCAACCTGTGAGTCATGTGGGAGCCACACCTGTACGGCATGTCACACATGCATGAACACATGTGTGCCACACATTGATCCTCTGCAATGCATGCCTGAGTCACGTGTCAGGCATGCCTAAGACATGTGTGAGCCACACCAGAGTCATGTTTCACACATGCCTGTGTCACATGTCAGCCACACCTGAACCACCAGCCACCCATGCATGAACCCTGCATCAGCCACCCCTGAACAACACAAAGGCCATGCATGAGCCATGTGTGAACCACACCCAGCTGACATGTCACACACGCCTGTTTCACGTGGCAGACTCACCTGAGTCATGTGTCAGCCACGCCTGAATAACGTGCGATCCATGCCAGAGTCACGTCTCAGCCATGCTGATGTTACATGCTAGCCCGTCCAGAACCAACTTTAAGTCATACTTGAACCAAAGGTCAGACTCATTCAAAGCACGTGTCAGCCACACTGGCACAACTTGCCTGCCATGCCTGAACCACGTGACAACCATGCCACAAACACAGGTGAGTCACGCTTGAGCAGTACCACAGCTGTGCATGTGCCACACAAGAGCCTTGTGTGAGCCAAGCATGACGAAAGCCTGAATCACGTGTCAGCCACATGGGAGCCAGTGTGGTGGCACGCCCACATCATGTGTGAGCCTTGGCTGAGCTATGCCTGAACCACGTGTGAAAGTGTCCTCTACAATATGTTACTGACACGGGCTGTGTGTGAGCCAGGCCTTATTACACACGAACCATGTGTGAGCCATGCATGAACCACATGTGAGACACACTTGAAGCACATTTGAACCACCTGTGAAACACACATGATTGATGCTTGAATGGCACATGACCTGCAAGGGAGCCACACATAAAACACAGCTGAGCAATGTGTGAGCCACGTTCCAGCCATGACTGAGTATGCAGTAGCCAGGTTTCAGCAAGCTGTGAGTCACGTGGCAGCCACGCCTGTACAGCATATCACACATGCGTGACCAGATGTCTGCCACACATGGATCATGTGCAATGAATGCGTGAGTCACGTGTCAGCCATGACTGAGACATTTGTCAGCCACACCAGAGCCATGTTTCACCCATGCTGGAGTCAGATTTCGGCCACACCAGAACCACCTGCCACCCATGCATGCACCATGCATCAGCCACCCCTTAAGCACACGAAGGCCATGCATGAACCATGTGTGAACCACACCTGCATGATGTGTCAGGCACGCCTGTGTCACGTTTCCACCTCACCTGAGTCATGTGTCAGCCATGCCTGAACAACGTGTGAACCACACCTGTGTCAAGGCTCAGCCACGCCAAGTCACGTGCCAGCCAGGCCTGCACCAAGTGCCAGTCACAGTTGAACCACAGGTCAGCCTCATTTGAAGCATGTGTCAGGCACACTGGCACAACTTGCCTGTCATGGCTGAACCACGTGCCACCCATGACACAAACACATGTGAGCCACGCCTGACGAACACCACACACATTCATGAGCCACACCTGAACCATGTGTGAGCCATGCGGGACCAAAGCCTGCATCATGTGTCAGCCACATGTGAGCCAGTTCTGTGGCATGCCTGCATCACGTGTGAGCCAGGGCTGAGCTATGCCTGAACCACATGTGAGAGTGTCCTCAACCATATGTGACCCAGACGAGTCATGTGAGATCCATGCCTTATTACACCCGAACCATGTGTGAGGCATGCAGGAAGCACATGGGAGACACCCTTGAACCACATGTGAAGAACCTGTGAAACACACATGTTCCATGCTTGAACCATGCATGAACATCAGGGGAGCCACACATGAAACACAGCTGAGCCATGCATGAGCCACGTGGCAGCCGTGACTGCGTATGTGGGAGCCACGTTTCAGCAACCTGTAGTCACGTGGGAGCCACCCATATACAGAATGTGACTCCTCCGTGATCACATTTCTGTCACACATTTATACTGCGCGATGAATGCCTGAGTCACGTGTCAGCCATGCCTGACACATGTGTCAGCCACACCAGAGTCCTGTTTCACACATGCTGGAGTCACATTTCAGCCACGCCTGAACCACCTGCCACCCATGTGTGCACCATGCACCAGCCACCCCTGAACCACACGAAGGCCATGCATGAACCATGTGTGAACCACACCTGCGTGACATGTCAGGCACGACTGTGTCACGTTTCCACCTCACCTGAGTCATGTGTCAGCCACGCCTGAACAACTTCTCAACCACCCCTGTGTCAAGGCTCAGCCGCACCAAGTCACGTGCCAGCCATGCTTGAACCAAGTGCATGTCACACTTGGACCACAGGTCAGCCTCACTTGAAGCACGTGTCAGCCACACTGGCACAACTTGCGTGCCATGCCTGAACCTCATGCCTCCCATGCCACAAACACATGTGAGCCACACCAGACCAACACCACAGACATGCATGAGCCACACCTGAACCATGCGTGAGCCATGTGTGACCAAAGCCTGTATCATGTCTCAGCTACATGGGAGCCAGTTCTGTGGCATGTCCGCATCATGGGTGAGCCATGGCTGAGCTATGCCTGAACCACGTGTGAGTGTCCTCAACCATATGTGACCCAGACGAGTCATGTGAGATCCACGCCTGAATTACACCCAAACCATGTGTGAGCCATGCAGGACCCACATGGTAGACACCCTTGAACCACATGTGAAGAACCTGTGAAACACACATGTTCCATGCTTGAACCATGCATGAACATCAGGGGAGCCACCCATGAAACACAGCTGAGCCATGCGTGAGCCACGTCCCAGGCATGACTGAGTATGCGGGAGCCACGTTTCAGCAACCTGTAGTTGCGTTGTAGCCACCCATGTATGGCATGTGACACCTGCATGATCACATTTCCCTCACACATGGATACTGGGTCATGAATGTCTGAGTCACGTGTCAGCCATGCCTGAGACATGTGTGAGCCACTCCCAAGCCATGTTTCACACATGCCTGTGTCACACATCAGCTACGCCTGAACCACTTACCACCCATGCGTGAACCCTGCACCAGCCACCCCTGAACTACAGGCAGGCATGAACCATGTGTGAACCACACCTCCAAGACGTGTCAGGCACGCCTGTTTCTCATGGCCCCCTCACCAGAGTCACGAGTCAGCCACGCCCGAATAGCGTGTGAGCCACGCCTGAGTCACATCTCTCCCATGCCAAAGTCACATGCCAGCCACGCCTGAACCAAGTGCCAGTCATACTTGAACCACAGGTCAGCCTCACTTGAAGCACGTGTCAGCCACACTGGCACAACTTGCCTGGCATGCCTGAACCATGTGCCAACCATGCCACAAACACGTGATCCATGCCTGAGCAACACCACAGCCTGCATGAGCCACACCGAAGGCATGTGTGAGCCAAGCATCACATAATCATGAATCACGTGTCAACCACAAGGGAGCCAGTGCTGTGGCACGCCTGCATCATGTGAGAGCCATGGCTGAGCTATGCCTGAACCACGGATGAAAGTTTCCTCTACGATATGTGACCCACACGAGTACTGTGTGAGCCACAGCTGAATTACACCCCAACCATGTGTGAGCCATGTGTGAACCACATGTGAGACACCCTTGAAGCACATCTGAACCACCTGTGAAACACACATGATCGATGCTTGAATCGCACATGACCCACAAGGGAGCCACACATGAAACACTGCTGAGCCATGCATGAGCCACGTGCCAACCATGACTACGTATGCGGGAGCCATGTTTCAGCAAGCTGTGAGTCACGTGGCAGCCACACTTCTACGGCATGTCACACACGTGTGACCACAAGTTTGCCATGCATGTATCCTGTGTGATGCATCCCTGAGTCACGTGTCAGCCATGCCTGAGACATGTGTGAGCCACACCAAAGTCATGTTTCACACATGCCTGAGTCACATGTCAGCCATGCCGGAACCACCTGCCACACATGCCTCAACCCTGCAGCAGCCACCATTGAACCACATGAAGGCCATGCAGGAACCATGTGTGAACCACACCTGTGTGACCCATGATGCAAGCCTGTGTCACATGGCCCCCTCACCTGAGTCACGTGTCAGCCACGCCTGCATAACTTTTGAGCCACACCTGAGTCACGGCTCAGCCGTGCCGAAGTCACATGCCAGCCGGGTCTCAACCAAGTGCCAGTCACATTTGAACCACAGGTGAGCCTCACTTGAAGCACGTGTCAGCCACACTGGCACAACTTGCCTGCCATGCCTGAACCACGTGATAAATATGCCACAAACACATGTGAGTCAGGCTTGAGCAACACCACAGGCATGCATGTGCCACACCTGAGCCATGTGTGAGCCATGCATGACATATGCCTGAATCATGTGTCAGCCAAATGCGAGCCAGTCCTGTGGCATGCCTGCATCACGTGTGAGCCATGGCTGAGCTCTGCCTGAACCACGTGTGAACGTGTCCCATACCATATGTCACCCAAACGAGTCATGTGAAAGCCACGCCTGAATTACACCCAAACCATGTGTGAGCCATGCGTGAACCACATGTGAGACACCCTTGAAGCACATCTGAACCACCTGTGAAACCATGGGAGCCACCCATGTATGGCATGTAACTCCTTGCGTGATCACGTTTCCGTCACACATGGATACTGGGGGATGAATGCCTGAGTCGTGTGTCAGCCAAGACTGACACATGTGTCTGCCACACCGGAGTCCTGTTTCACACATGCCTGAGTCACATGTCAGCCTCGCCTGAACCACTGGCCACCCATGCGTGAACCATGCACCAGCAATGCCTGAAACACATGAAGGCCATGCATGAACCGTGTGTGAACCACAACTGTGTGACGTGTCAGGCACTCCTGTGTCCTTCAGCCACCTCACCTGTGTCATGTGTCAGCCTCGCCTGAATAACGTGTGAGCCACGCCTGAGTCAGTTCTCAGCCGTGCCGAAGTCACATGCCATCCAGGCCTGAACTAAATGCCAGTCTCACTTGAACCACATGTCAGCCTCACTTGAAGCATGCGTCGCCACACTGGCACAACGTGCCCGCCATGCCTGTCCCACATGCCCACCATGAGACAAACACATGTGAGCCATGCCTGAGCAACACCTCAGTCATTCATGAGCCACACCTTAGCCATGTGGGAGCCATGCGTGACAAAAGCCTGATTCATGTGTCAGCCACAGGTGAGCCAGTTCAGTGGCACACCTGCATCACTTGTGAGCCATGGCTGAGTTAGGCTGGAACCACGTGTGAAAGTGTCCACTATCATATGTGACCCACACTAATCTTGTGTGAGCCACGCCTGAATCACACCCAATCCATGTGTGAGCCATGCATGAATAACATGTGAGACACCCTTGAACCACATCTGAAACATACATGATCGATGCTTGAACCACACATGAACCACAGGGTAGCCACACATGAAACACAGCTGAGCCATTCGTGAGCCACCTGCCAGCCATGACTGAGTATGTGGGAGCCCCATTTCATCAACACGTGAGACCCGTGGGAGCCACACCTGTACGGTACGTCACACACGTGTGCCCACACGTCTGCCACACATGGATACTGTGCGATGAATGCCTGAGTCACATGTCACCAACACCCGACATGTTTCACACATGTCTGAGTCACATGTCAGCCACGCCTGAACCACCAGTCACCCATGCCTGAACCACGCCTCAGCCACACCTGAACAAAATGCGTGCCATGCCTGAGACACGTATCAGAAACGCCAGAGCCACATGTGAGCAAGGTCGGATCAATGCCCCACCCATGCGTGAGCCTCACCAGAGAAATGTGTTAGCCATGTGTGACACACTCCTGAATCGTGTGTCAGCCACACATGACCCTGGGCAGAGGAACGCCTGAACTACGTGTGAGCCATGGCTCAGCCACGGCTGAACCACCTGCGAGCCACACCTGAATCACGGATGAAAGCTCCCTGAACCATATGAGACGTCCACTTGAGTCAAGTGTGAGCCACACCTGAGTTCCACCTGAACCACTGGTGAGCCTCCCTGAACCATGACTGAACCTCATGTGACACACTCGAACCACATGTGAAGCACGTGTGAAGCACACATGTTCAATGCTTGAACCACACATGAGGCACATGGGATCCCCACGTGAAACATGGCTGAGCCATGCGTGGGCCACTTGCCAGACACACCTGAGTATGTGGGAGCCTTGTGTCAGCAACGTGTGAGTCACCTGGGAGCCACAAGAGAACATGTCCCCCATGGGTGAAACAAGCGTATGCCATGCATGGATACTGTGCGATGAAGGCCTGAGTAGGGTGTCAGCCACGCATGAGACATGTGTCAGCCACACCAGAGTCATGTTTCTCACATGCCTGGGTCACATGTCAGCCTCGCCTGAACCACCAGCCACCCATGCATGAACCGTGCACCAGCCACGCCTGAAACACACGAAGGCCATGCATGAACCGTGTGTGAACCACACCTGCGTGACGTGTCAGGCACTATAGTGTCCTTCGGCCACCTCAACTGTGTAGTGTCAGCCTCGCCTGAATAACGTGTGAGCCACGCCTGAGTCACTTCTCAGCTGTGCCAAAGTCACATGCCATCCAGGCCTGAAACAAGTGCCAGTCACACTTGAACCACAGGTCAGCCTCACTTGAAGCATGTGTTGCCACACTGGCACAACGTGCCGACCATGCCTGTCCCACGTGCCCACCATGAGACAAACACATGTGAGCCACACCTCACCAACACCTCAGCCATGCATGAGCCACACCTTAGCCATGTGGGAGCCATGCGTGACAAAAGCCTGAATCATGTGTCAGCCACAGGTGAGCCAGTTCAGTGGCACGCCTGCATCACTTGTGAGCCATGGCTGAGCTAGGCTGGAACCACGTGTGAAAGTGTCCTCTACCATCTGGGACACACACTAGTCGTGTGTGAGCCACGCCTGAATCACGCCCAGTCCATGTGTGAGCCGTGCATGAACCACATGCGAGACACCCTTGAACCACATCTGAAACACACATGTTCGATGCTTGAACCACACATGAACCACAGGGGAGCCACACATGAAACACAGGTGAGGCATGCATGAGCCACATCCCAGCCATGACTGAGTATGTGGGGGTCACGTTTCAGCAACGTGGGAGCCACACCTGTACGACATGTCCCACTTGTGACCACATTCCTACCACCCATGGATACTGTGCGATGAATGCCTGAGTCACGTGTCAGCCATGTCTGCATCATGTGTCCTCCCTGCATCAGAAAAGTGCCAGACACACCTGAATCACCTGTCCCCCCGATCAGAATCACGTCAGGCAAACCTGAGCCATGTGTCACCTGTGACACACCAAGTGTCAGCCACACCACAATCACGTGTCACTGCGGCCTGAACGAAGCCTCACACAGCACTGGAAACCATGTCCGACACACCTGAATCTCATGCCTAAAACACATGTCAGCAATGCCTGAGTCTCATGTCAGACATGCCTGAGCCACGTGCCAACCATGCCAGATCCACACCCAAGCCAGGCGTGAGTCTCACCTGAGACATGTGTTAGCCATGTGTGACATACTCCTGAATCATGTGTCAGCCACACCTTTCCCCGCTCTGAGGCTAGCCTGAACTCCATGTGAGCAATGGCTGAGCCATGCCTGAACCACGTGTGAGCCACGCCTGAATCACGGGTGGAACACTCCTGAACCATAGGTGACATGCACATGAGCTGTGTGTTAGCCACACCTGCGTTACACCTGAACCATTTGGGAGCCACACTTGAACCATGACTGAACCACATGAGACACACTGAACCACATGGGAAACACGTGTGAAGCACACATGTTGAAGGTTTGAACCACACGAGACCCACAAGGGAGTCACTCGTGAAACATGGCTTGGCCATGTGTGAGCCACTTGCCTGCCACGTCTGAGTAGGTGGGAGCCATGTGTCAGCAGCATGTGAGTCACGTGTGTGCCACAGATGAACAGCATGTAACCCATGCATGAAACACATGTCTGCCAGGAATGGATAATGTGCAATGAATGCCTGAGTCACGTGTGGGCCATGCCTGCATCATGCGTCAGCCCTGCATCTGAAAATTGCCAGCCACACCTGAATCATCTGTCACCCACATCAGAACCACATGTCAGCCATGCCTGAGCCATGTGTCAACTGCGACACACCAGGTGTCAGCCATACCACAATCACGTGTCACTGTGGCCTGAATGAAGCATCACATACCACTGGAACCCATGTGCAACACGCCTTAAGCCCATGGCTGAAACACATGCCAGCAACTCCTGAATCTCGTGTCAGACATGCCTGAGCCACGTGCCAGCCATGTGTGACAAGCTCCTGAATCATGTGTCAGCCACACCTGGCCCCGGTCTGAGGCTCACCTGAACTACATGTGAGCCATGGCAGAGCCATGCCTGAACCACGTGTGAGCCACGCCTGAATCATGGGTGGAACACTCCTCAACCATAGGTGACATGCACATGAGCCGTGTGTTAGCCACACCTGCGTTACACCTGAACCATTTGGGAGCCACACTTGAACCATGACTGAACCACATGAGACACACTTGAACCACGTGTGAAGCACACATGTTGAAGGTTTGAACCACACGTGAACCACAATGGAGCCACTCATGAATCATGGCTGGGCCATGTGTGCACCACATGCCAGCCACGTCTGAGTAGGTGGGAGACGTGTCAGCAGCGAGTGAGTCCCGTGTGTGCCACACATGAACGACATGTAACCCATGCATGAAACACATGTCTGCCAGGTATGGATAATGTGCGATGAATGCCTGAGTCACATGTCAGCCATGGCAGTGTCATGTGTCAGCCACACCTGAAGCACCTGGCACCCCTGCGTGAACCACGTGCCAGCCAGCCCTGAGCCACGTGAAGGCCATGCATGAACCAGGTGCAAGCCACACCTGCGTGATGTGATGGTCACGCCTGTGTCCCGTGGCTGCCTCACCTGAGTTGTGTCAGCCATGCCTGAAAAACGTGTGAGCCACGCCTGAGTCCCATGTCAGCCATGCTGAAGTCATGTGCCAGCCACGACTGAAACATGTGCCAGTCCCAATTTAACCACACACTCGCCTCACCTGAAGCACGTGTCAGACACGCTGGAGCCACCTGCCTGCCATGCCTCGACCACGTGCCAACCATGCCACAATCCAGTGTGAGCCACGCCGGAGCAGCACCACAGCCATGCATGAGCCACACTTCAGCCGTGTGTGAGCCATGCGTGACAAATGCCTGAATCTTGCATCAGCCACATGTGACCCAGTTCTGTGGCATGCCTGCATCATGTGTGAGCTTGGCTGAGCTGCACATGCACCATGTGTGGGCCATGCCTAAATCCTGTGTGAAAGTCTCCTGCAGCATTTGTGACCCACACAAGTCATGTGAGAGCCATGCCTGAATTACATCTGAACTGTGTGTGAGCCACAACTGAACCATACCTGAACCACATGAGAGGCACCTTTGAACCACATCTGAAGCACATGTGAAGCACCCATGTTCAATGCTTGAACCACACATGAACCTCAGGTGAGCCACACATGAAACACAGCTGAGGCATGCATGAGCCACGTGCCAGCCATGACTGAGTATGTGGGGGCCAGGATTCAGCAAAGAGGGAGCCAAACCTATACGACATGTCCCACTTGTGACCACATGCCTGCCACGCATGGATAATGCGCGATGAATGCCTGAGTCATGTGTGGTCCATGCCTGCATCATGCGTCATCTCCCCATCAGAAAATTGCCAGCCACACCTGAATCACCTGTCACCCACATCCGAACCACATGTCAGCCACCCATGAGCCGTGTGTCAACTGCGACACACCAAGTGTCAGGCACACAGCAATCACGTGTCACTGCGGCCTGAACGAAGCATCACATAACACTGGAACCTGTGTGCAACACGCTTTAATCCCATGCCTGAAACACATGCCAGCAACACCTGAATCTCGTGTCAGACATGCCTGAGCCACGTGGCAACCCTACCAGAGCCACACCCCAGCATGCCGTGAGCCTCACCTGAGACCTGTTTTAGCCATGTGTGACAAACTCCTGATTCATGTATCAGCCACACTTTACCCCAGTCTGAGGCTCGCCTGAACTACATGTGAGCCATGGCTGAGCCATGCCTGCACCACGTGTGAGCCACCCCTGAATCACAGGTGAAACAATCCTCAACCATAGGTGACACGCACATGAGTCATGTGTAAGCGACACCTGGGTTACACCTGAACAGTTTGGGAGCCACACCTGAACCATGACTGAACCACATGAGACACACTGGGACCAGATGGGGAAGCAACTGTGAATCACACATGTTCAAGGTGTGAACCATAAGGGAGCCACTCATGAATCATGGCTGGTCCATGTGTGAGCCACGTGCCTGCCATGTCTGAGTAGGTGGGAGCCATGTGTCAGTAGTGAGTGAGTCACGTGTGTGCCACAAAAGAATGACATGTAACCCATGAATGAAACACATGTCTGCCAGGCATGGATAATGTGCGATGAAGGCCTGAGTCACGAGTCAGCCATGCCTGCGTCATGTGTCAGCCAAACCTGAAACACCTGGCACCCCTGCGTGAAGCACCCACCAGCCAGCCCTGAGACACATGAAGGCCGTGCATGAACCAGGTGCGAGCCACACCTGCGTGATGTCACATCATGCATTTGTCCCGTGGCTGCCTCAACTGAGTCATGAACAGCCATGCCTGAAAAACTTGTGAGCCACGCCAGAGTCTCATCTCAGCCATGCCGAAGTCACATGCCAGCCATGACTGAACCATGTGCCACTCCCCATTTAAACACACGTCCGCCTCACTTGAAGCACGTGTCAGCCACACTGGAGCCACCTGCCTGCCATGACTGAACAACGTGCCAAACATGCCACAATCAAGTGTGAGCCACACATGAGCAGCACCACAGCCAACATGAGCCACACCTCAGCCGTGTGTGAGCCATGCGTGACAAACGCCTGGATATTGCGTCCGCCACATTGGAGGGAGGCAGTGCTTTGTGCCTTCCACCTGCAGAGCAATGGAGGGCACGGCTGAGAGCAAAGGGGGCTTTCTGCCATAGGTGCTTTCTGATACCCTTCAGGGGTTGTGCCAGTGCCTTGTGCCTCCTACCTCTAGAGGAATGGAGGGCACGGCCGAGAGTAAAGGGCTTTCTGACACTGGTGCTTTCTGACACTCCCCCAACCATTGCTCAAGGGTGGTTGGTTAAAAGCCTATTGTCTGTCTCCTCCTCAGCATGTGGAACCACAATCATCCAGGCCTCGTCCCCATTGCTCAAGGGGAAGATGGAGGCATTTCGTCTGAGCCGGGTTGGCAAGGTGGAAATGCGGCAGAAGCGGATGTTGCAGATTGGCGAGTTAAGGGCTGAAAGGACACGGCATTCAGCTGCCTTTGTCTGAGATGTTCCCAGGAGGCTGTAAGAGCACAGTGGAATGCGAGTGCTTTCCCAGCTTCCTAAAGAGCTGGAAGCAGGACAGTTTCTGGCTTGTCTCCCATTGAAGGATGGAGGCAGTGCTTTGTGCCTTCCACCTCTAGAGCAACGGAGGGCACGGCTGAGAGCAAAGGGCCCTTTCTGACATAGGTGCATTCTGATACTCTCTGCCCCAGTGCACAAAAGCGGTTTGTAAAAATCCTATTGTCTGCTCCTGCTAAGCATGTGGAGGCACAATCATCTGGGCCTCATCCCCATTGCTCATGGGGAAGATGTTGGCATTTCTTCTGACCTGGGTTGGCTAGATGGAAATGTTCAGGATGCAGATGTTTCAGACCGGCGAGTGAAGTGCTGAAAAGAAACGGCGTTCAGCCTCCTTTGTATGAGATGTTCCCAGGACGCTGTAAGAGCACTGTGGAAAGGGAGTTTTTTCTCAGCTTCCCAAAGAGCTGGAAGCAGGACAAGATGTGGTTTGTCTCCCATTGAGGGGTGGATCCAGAGCCAGTGCCTTGTGCCTTCCACCTCTAGAGCATTGGAGGGCTCGGCAGAGAGCAAATGGGCCTTTCTGACATCACTGCTTTCTGACACTCTCTCCACGAGTGCACAACTGTGGCTTGTAAAAAGCGTATTGTCTATCTCCTCCTAAGCAGCTGAACGCTCAGTCCTTTGTGACTCAGCTCAGTTTCTTCAGTGGAAGATGTAGGCATTTCGTCTGAGCCGGGTTGGCATGGTGGAATTGTGGCAGAAGCAGAATTTCTAAAGTGGCGAGTTAAGGGCTGGCAAGAAAGGGCATTTGACCTGCATTTCTATGACAGTTTCCCTGTAGGTGTTTCCCGGGAGTCGAGCAGGTGTTTCTGGCATGCTCGGCAGGTGCAGAAGGCACCTCCAGCAGGTGGTTCCGGTCTTTCACGGAAGTGGTCCGGGGCGTCCAGCACGTGGTTCTGGCACATCCGAGGGGCGGTTCCGGCATGCCCGACAGGTTATTCTGGAGTGTCGGCCAAGTGGTTCTGGCGTAGCCGGCAGATGATTTTGGCGTATCCAGCAGGTGGTTCCAGCGAGTCAAGCAAGTGGTTCCGGCATGCTCGTAAGGTGGTTCAGGCGTGTCCGGAAGGTGGTTCCAGTCTGTCCGGGAGGTGGTTCCGGCGTGTCCGGCACATTTTTCAGTCACGTCTGAGAGGTGGTTCTGGCATGCCCGACAGGTGATTCCGGAGTGTCCGCCAAGTGGTTCTGGCATAGCCAGCAGGTGATTTTGGTGTGTCTGGCAGGTGGTTCTGGCATGTCGAGCAGGTGGTTCCGGCGAGCTCAGCAGGTGATACCAGCGTCTCCGGCACGTGGTTCGGGAGTAGCCAGCAGGTGATTTTGGCGTTTCCGGTAGGTGGTTCTGGGGAGTGGATCAGGTACTTCCAGCATGCTCGGCAGGTGCTTCCGGCGTCTCCGACATGTGCTTCTGCGACATCTGAGAGGTGGTTCCGGCATGCCCGGCAGGTGGTTCAGGCATGTCTTGCAGGTGTTTCCAGTCTGTCCAGGATGTGGTTCCGGCATGCCCAGCAGGTGATTCCGGACTGTCCGCCACGTGATTCTGGCATAGCTCGCAGGTGATTTTGACGTGTCCGGCAGGTGGTTCCGGAGAGTCGAGCAGGTGGCTCCGGCATGCTCGGCAGGTGGTTCCGGTCTTTCCGGTAGGTAGTTCCGGCGTGTCCGGCACGTGGTTCTGGCACATCTGAGAGGTTGTTCCAGCATGCCCGGCAAGTCATTCCGGAGTGTCCGCCAAGTGGTTCTGGCATAGCTGGCAGGTGATTCTGGCGTGTCTGGCAGTTGGTTCTGGGGAGTGGATCAGGTGGTTCCGGTATACTCGGCAGGTGGTTCTGGAGTGTCCTGCACATGTTTCTGGCACGTCTGAGAGGTGGGTTTGGCATGCCCGACAGGTGATTCCGGAGATTCCGCCAAGTGGTTCTGGCGTGGCCTTCAGGTGATTTTAGCGTGTCTCTCATGTTGTTCAGTTTAGTCTGTGAGGTGGTTCTGGCGTGTACTTCACGTGGTTCTGACACATCTGAAGGGAGTTCTGTCATGCCCGGCAGGTGATTCCGGAGTGTCCTCCAAGTGGTTCTGGCATAGCCGGCAGGTGAGGTGATTCCGGAGTGTCCTCCAAGTGGTTCTGGCGTAGCTGGCAGGTGATTTTGGCGTTTCCGGCTGGTGGTTCCGGCGAGTCGAGCAGGTGGTTCTGGTGAGCTCGGTAGGTGCTTCCGGTATCTCCGCCACGTGTTTCTGGCGCGTCTGAGAGGTGGTTCCGGCAAGCCCGGCAGGTGATTCTGGACTGTCCGACAAGTGGTTCTGGTGAAGCCGGCATGTCATATTGGCGTATCTGGTAGGTGGGTCCTGCGAGTTGAGCAGGTGGTGGTTCCAGCATGCTCGGCAGGTGGTACAGTTGTGTCCAGCAGGTGGTTCCAGTCTTTCCAAGACGTGGTTCCTGTGTCTCCGCCATGTAGTTCTGGCACGTCTGAGAGGTAGTTCCGGCATGCCCGGCAGGTAATCCCGGAGAGTCCTCCAAGTGGTTATGGCGTAGTCAGCAGGTGATTTTGGCGTGTCCAGCACGTGGTTCTGTCACGTCTGAGAGGTGGTTCTGGCATGCCCGGCAGGTGATTCTGGATTGTCCACTAAGTGGTTCTGGGGTAGCCGGCAGGTGATTTTGAGGTGTCCGGCAGGTGGTTCCGGCATGTCGAGCAGGTGGTTCAGGCGAGCTTGGCAGGTGCTTCTGGCGTCTCTGGCACGTGGTTCTGACAGGTTTGAGAGGTGGTTCCAGCATGCCCAGCAGGTGATCCCGGAGAGTCCGACAAGTGGTTCTGGCATAGCCAGCAAGTAATTTGGCATGTCTGGTAGGTGGTTCCGGCGTGTCCGGCAGGTGGTTCCGACACGTCTGAGAGGTAGTTCCAGCCTGTCTGGCAGGTGATTCCAGAGAGTCCCTCAAGTTGTTCTGGCATAGCCGGCATGTGATTTGGACATGTCTGGCAGCTGCTTGCAGTGAGTCGAACAAGTGGCTCTGGCGTGCTGGGCAGGTGATCCCGGTATCTTTGGCACGTGGTTCTGGCACGTCTGACAGGTGGTGCTGGCATGCCCGGCAGGTGATTCCAGAGTGACCGCCAAGTGGTTCAGGCATGTCCAGCAGGTGGTTCCGGTGAGTCGAGCAGGTGGTTCGAGCGTGCTTGGCTGGTGGTCCAGGTGTGTCTGGCCGGTGGTTCCGGTCTGTCCGGGAGGTGGTTCTGGCGTGTCCAGCACGTCATTCTGAGACATCTGAGAGGTAGTTCCGGCTTGACCTTCAGGTGATTCCAGACTGTCTGCCACATCATTGTGGCGTAGCCAGCAGGTTATTTTGGCGTGTTTGGCAGGTGATTCCTGCGAGTTGAGCACATGATTCCGGCATGTTCGGCAGGTGGTTCCAGCTTGTCCGGCATGTGGTTCTTGCATAGCTGTCAGGTGATTTTTCCATATCAGGCAGGTGTTTCCGGCGAGTAGACCAGGTGCTTCCGGCGTGCCCGGAAGGTGGTTCAGGCGGGTCCCTCAGGTGGTTCCGGTCTGTCCGGGAGGTGGTTCCGGTGTGTCCGGTACATGATTCTGGCACATCTGTGACATGGTTCCTGCATGCTCGGCAGGCGATTCCGGACTGTCTGCCAAGTGGTTCTGGCGTAGCCGGCAGTTGATTTTGGCGTGTCTGGCAGGTGGTTCCGGTCTGTCCAGGAGGTGGTTCTGGCGTGTCCCTCACGTAGTTCGGGGACATGTGAAGGGGTTTCTGGCATGTCCGGCAGAGAATTCCAGAGTGTCCACCAAGTGGTTCTGGCGTAGCCAGCAGGTCATTTTGGCGTGTCAGGCAGGTGGTTCCAGCGAGTCAAGCAGGTGGTTTCGGTGAGCTCGGCAGGTGCTTCCGGAGTGTCCGACAAGTGGTTCTGGCACAGCCGGCATGTGATTTTGGCATGTCCCGCAGGTGGGCCTTGGGAGTCGAGCAGGCGGATCTGGCGTCCTCGGCAGGTGGTTCAGACGTGTCCGGCAGTTGGTTCGAGTCTGTCCAGGACATGGTTCCGGAGTGTCCGGCACATGGTTCTGTAAGTCTGAGAGGTGGTTCCGGCATGCCCGGCAGGTGATTCCAGAGAGTCTGCCAACTGGTTCTGGCATAGCCAGCATGTGATTTGGGTGTGTCCAGCAGGTGCTTCCAGCGAGTCGAGCAGGTGGCTCTGGCGTTCTGGGCAGGTGCTCCCGGTATCTTTGGCACGTGGTGCTGGTACATCTAAGAGGTGGTTCCGGCATGCCCAGCAGGTGATTCCGGAGTGTCCACCAAGTGGTTCTGGCATAGCTGGTAGGTGATATTGTGTGTCCGGCAGTGGTTCCAGCAAGTCGAGCAGGTGGTTCGGGCGTGTCCGGCACATGCTTCTGGCACGTCTGAGAGGTTGTGCCAGCATGTCAAGAACGTTATTCCGGCTTGTACGCCAAGTGGTTCTGGCGTAGCTGGCAGGTGATTTTTGCGTGTCCGGCAGGTGGTTCCGGGGAGTCCAGCAGGTGGTTCCGGCGAGCTCGGCAGGTGCTTCCGGCATCTCCGGCACGTGGTTCTGGCACATCTGAGAGGTGGTTCCGGCATGCCCAGCAGGTGATTCCGGACTGTCCGACAAGTGGTTCTGGTGCAGCCGGCAGGTCATATTGGCATATCCGGTAGGTGGGTCCTGCGAGTCAAGCTGGTGGCTCCTTCGTGCTGGGCAGGTGGTTCAGTCATGTCCAGAAGGTGGTTCCAGTCTGTCCAGGACGTGGTTCCTGCATGTCCGGCATGTGGTTCTGGCACTTCTGAGAGCTGGTTCCGGCATGCCCGGCCGGTTATTCCGGAATGTCTGCCAAGTGGTTCTGGCATAGCCGGCAGTTGATTTTGGCATGTCCAGCAGGTGGTTCCAGACTGTCCAGGAGGTGGCTCTGGCGTGTCCCTCACGTGGTTCTGGGACATGTGTAGGGGGCCCTGGCATGTCCGGCAGGGAATTCTGGAGTGTCCGCCAAGTGGTTCTGGCATAGCCGGCAGGTGATTTTGGCATGTCCAGAAGGTCGTTCCGTTGAGTTGAGGAGGAGGTTCCGCAGTGCTCCGCAGGTGGTTCAGGCGTGTCTGGCAGGTGGTTGTGGTCTGTCCGGGTGGTGGTTCCGGCATTTCCAGCACATGGTTCTGGCACGTCTGAGAGGTGGTTCTGGCATTCCCAGAAATTGATTCCGGAGTGTCCGCCAAGTGGTTCTGAGGTAGCCGGCAGGTGATTTTGGTGTGTCTGGCCGGTGGTTGTGGCAAGTCAAGCAGGGGGTTCTGGCATGCTTGAAAGCTGGTTCAGGCATGTCCGGCAGATGGTGACGGTCTGTCCGGGAGGTGGTTGCGGCATGTCCGGCACATGATTATGGCATGTATGAGAGGTGGTTCCGGCATGCCCGGCAGGTGATACCAGATTGTCCACCAACTGGTTCTGGCATAGCCGGCAGGTGATTTTGGCGTGTCTGGCAGCTGGTTCCGGCAAGTCGAGCAGTTGGTTCAGGCATGCTCGGCAGGTGCTTCCTGCGTCTCCGGCACGTGGTTCTGGTACATCTGAGAGGTGTCTCCGGCATGCCCGGCCAGTGATTCCGGACTGTCCGCCACGTGGTTCTGGCACATCTGAGAGGTGGTTCCAGCATGCCCGGCAGA